>NW_013526471.1:862146-886329 GCF_000836215.1 Papilio polytes
AGCAATTCCGCGTTTCGTCTGATGAGTGTGCCGGAGGCCTAATTTTAGTCCCTTTCCTTTTCCATCCTTTTCTTAAGAGGAAAGGATGGGAAGGAAAAGTGAATTTAACGGCGAAGGAGACGCATAGGAAGGAGAAATGTCCTCTTTATGTGCGTCTCCTCCTCCGTCAATTAAGGGTAGGCAACGCGTCTGTAATTGCGGATGTCTATAGGCAGCGGTCGCTTTCCATTTCGGTGGATTCAGGTGGCCGCTTGCTCGTTTGCCACCTTATATTATTTAAAAAAAAAGTTTTATCGTTCCGTTTTAATAAAAAATACTCGCCTCTAAATTTATATAGGATAAGAAAACATTAAATAATTCGTTTTTTTTTTATAGTACATTCTCTTGTTGAATTGCAAGCACTCAAGTTACTCAAAAGCATCAAAAGCATTTCCAACCAAAGCGAGCTACGCTTTAAACCTAATAGTGGTACCTATGCATCTCTTGAGAACGCTTAAAATTGTTCGAGGCTTTCATATTTAAACATGGAAATAACCTTTTCCGTTGAAAAAAGTAAAAATATTACAATACTTTCACATTACAGACTCTGAATAAACAAGACGTAATAAATCACGTTTATGATATTAAGTAAAGCTAAAATTAAATGTTTTTTTTTACGTTAACATATCAAAATTTAACATAATTGGTGTTTAAGAACGAAAGATTATTATAGAGTTTTAATAAACAAATTTAGAAGCTTAGGACAATATAAATTTAGCCAAAAATAGTTAAATAACACCAGAATAATTAATGTTTCTCACCGTTAATATAAAATAATAAATAGTCACTTAAGCACTCACTAACTGTAACGTTCAGTAACTTAGACCGGAAGTGGGTGTCGTGGTAGAGGCGGCACACGCGCTGCGCCCGCGACTCTCCGCTCTCAACTGCAATAACTTAATTCGCGGACTCGTCCAAGTTGTGTCAGCTTCAGCAACTAAGGGTGAGTTGCATCAAATCGCTGGTTATCGTAAAAGTTATAATAGGGCTACAAGTGCAAAAACATATTCTCACAGAGGTTTTATGTGTTTTTCGTTTTTACAATGGAAACATTTAAACCTGAATGTCACTAAAGTGTCAAGTTGGTGTCAAGAATGACATTTACGTAAATTAAAATGTTTGGAAATTCATGTTTCGCCGATTATATTTATGTATCATACGCATGGTATTTTATAGTGAAATATACTTTTTGCCCACGAAGATGGAGAAAATGGAAAACTCTTGTGAAAATAAACTAGTTTGGGCCATTATTGAAACTGTATTTACTTTACTACTCAAATATGTAGCAAAAATGAAGCAATAAAATTATACAAATATAAATGCATCTTATTTATTTTCCATATTATAAATTGTCCTGTCAATGCATATTATAAATTGACCTTTTATGGAGGACATTTATTTAAATAAGAGAAAAGGGACAAGCGCTGTTGCTATGGCCTTAGACACTCGAAATTTGTCCAAACTTAATGTTTGGCCAAATTTCGAGTTCCATCTTGGAAATCCATTATTTCCGAGCACACAAGACTTTATTCTTCTGGATTACGTATAGGATAATAGTAGAGATTTTCTTTTTCCATTACTTTTTCCATTATTTGTGCTTTTGAAGATAAGAGCTTGTGACAGTTGACACTACCGAACTGACACTAACCGTAACGCTAACTATAACCGCCCAAAATCGGGCGGTTATGATTAGTGTCAAATATGACGTCATTTTGACCAGCGCAAAACTGGTGTAGCGAATATCATGAACATCCGAAGACGTAACCATCGGGAATGTGCTGGTTAAGGTTTATAGTTAGTTAATGTAACTCATCCTTAGTAAATTTTAAGGTTATTCCAAATATTACTGTTACAAATAATTTTAACTTTAACGGTAACCGGCGATATGGTGCAACTCACCCTAAGTGATATTACTACAGCTTTTGTTTTGCCATTGTAATATCAATAAACATATTTTCCACACCTTTAACTTAGCATTTACATTTAACATAATAACATTTTGACCTTAACTAAAAACATCCTTCTACACTGTTCAATAATTTATTTCGTTAAATACTTAACTTATAAAACATGTACAAGCAAATTAAAAAGAAAACATTTATTACAACGCCATACTTAAGAAGCTTGTAATAAAAAAGCTCAAACAATGTCGATAAAATCTCTCACTTTTAATTAATTTTCATTTCTATTAGCAGATAATAATTTGTACCGTCTTTTTTGAACTGGGTTTTATTTCAAAGTCTCTACTCGTAGGTAAAAACATTTGATCAAATGTATTATGATTTTCAATTCACTGAACAAGTTCAAGTAGAGCGTCGGTGGCTCAGTGGTTTGAACACTTGACTTGTAATCTGCAGGTCTTGGGTTCGAATCCCACCATGTACCAATGTGATTTTCGATTTTTCGAATTTTCATATGTACATAATTTACCCGACGTTCTTACGGTGAAGGAAAACATCGTGATGCAACCTGCACATATCGGCGAAGAAATTCAAAGATATGTGTTAAGTCAACCAATCCGCACTTGGCCAGCGTGGTTGACTATGGCCTAGTCACCCCATATTAGGGTAGGCTCCGAGCTCCTCGGTGGGAACGTATAGTGAGCTGGTTATGTGAACAAGTTCAAACATAACTTTGTAGAGATATATCTTGACAAAGATTGACGTTAAGAATAAATACTTCAATCATAATAAAAAAGCCTTCAAAGGTAATATTTTCACGGACGTGTAGGATTTTCTCAATGACAGCATCATGTATAGTGCTACATTGTTATCTGGCCCGGTAAGAGGCACTCTTATCGCGTTTAATTCTGTCAGAGAATATGTGAAAATAACTTTGATTTTCTGTAGAAAACTTACTTTCTTTTAAATTAACAAGGATATTAAAAAGTATAATTAAAAAAATGTTATATTTATGAGTTAGTGAAGAAAATTTGATCTAGGAAACAGGAAATTGTTTTCCTACTAAATATTTCTGGAAACCGCGCAGAATCCTTAGAATGTTTGCGGTAAAAGGATACAATTTCCGTGTGCTAACAAATTTATTAACGCATTGTTAGATTTTCCGAAGAATCTAACACATTAATTTTATAACAAAAGGGATATACATTATATTGTAGAATAAATATTTCAAAACAAATAAGACAAATTGTAGATTGTAATCTACACTAACTGTTGCTCGCTGCTTCGTCCACTCAAACACTCACACAATTAAAAAAATCTAATCATACTAATATTATAAATGCGAAAGTTTAGATGGATGGATGTTTGCTAGAGTTTGTAGCCTAAGCGGCTAAACCGATTTCGATGAAATTTGGTATAGATGTAGAGGATAGTCTAGAAGAACACATAGCATACACACTTTTGTTGTGTTTTAATTCCACACGGACGAAGTCGCGGGCGAACGCTGGTTATTAATTAAAGCCTATGTTCCTCAATAATTATGTAGCTTTATTATAGTGCAAAAATCTTTCAAACCTGTTAAGTAGTTTTTGAATTTAGTCGTTACATACAAACTACATTTCTTTCCTCTTTGCAATTTTAACTAAAGTTTGTCTTTCATATTATAGTTTTAATAATAAAAGATACAAGATATTCCTTTTTTTATTATTCTTTAACATACTATTGGAATATACTTATTTATTACATTATAACTTTAGACATTTCTTCTACAAATATGTGATTTACAATGCGTCGTTGTTCCAAGAACACTTGCTACACGGCTGGAATGGATATGATGTAATGTTTTTGCAATGAAAGTAGTTAACTTACGTAAACGATATTTGACGACCGAAGCATCATAAAGGTCATATGCATCTCTCGGGCTCACATATTCCATTTTTGAATTCCATACTCGTTAAGGATTTCACTTTTAAAATATCCGTCTGGAATACTTTTAGCTCTTTGAGTACATATTTTCACTATGAGAACTAGGCTTCTAACCGCTGAATGAATATAGACGTTGATTGCTTTCGATTGCTCTGATATAACGGTAATACAAACCAAAGGGTATCAATTTACGTCTCAGACACCGTATCGTTATACGTATTTTAAATATATTGTCGAAACTTGAAAGCTCAGAAGTTACTTGTTCTGTAAACAAGAGAGAATAACTTTGGTCGTTAAATTTTCGTAATTTTTAATTCTACTGATTTAAAAGTGATGTTAAAACAAAAATTACCAAATACTATATGTTTGATATGGGGAAATTGCACGAAAATTAGGATGACATGAAACGTCATTAACAAAATTTGTGCGAGTTTATATCCGATAGGAGCGCTACAAATTAAATTGAAAAAACTAAACATTTCATTTCAACGACGTTATTTTATTTAAAACTTTCGTGCTAGGCCCCCTGTTTTTACTTTCTACCGAAATCCGAACTAGTGATAAGCGTCAGCTGGAATACGTCAAAGTTTATTCAAAACAAACAAATATTTCCGACGACCTTTAAGTTATATCTTTGTCTTTCAATATTTAACTTCCTTAGTTCTACACTTCTCCGATTCTCGAGAAACTTGTCAAAACGTTTCGTTACTGAGGACTTTGTCGATTTCACGATAACTTAGTCGAGATATATTTACTGGATATGAAACTTTTGTTAAAATTCTCCTGCTTGTTTATTCGATACTTTTGCTGTCTTACTGCCATTTATAAGGTAAGTTATTATTGTCCAAAAAAATCATTTAATACTTATTATTTTGTACTTAAAATAAACGTTCTTTTTTAATATGTAGTTAAAATTTACTTCCAAAATATCTGGAAGTAAATATTCTTTAGAGTTAAAATAATACTTAAATAAGAGTTACGTATTCGTGTATAAATTTATTTCAATGATAAATTACATAGAAGGGATGTGATATTACATTTTGCTATCATTCAGGGAATTTATGTTATAACTTACAATTGGTTATAAAGTGACAAATGTTAACAATATATATTCCACAGCCAATATTTGTCAAAATATTACAAATATTGTTTTCGTATAACAAAGTACTTAGTATTAAAGAGCATTTTAATAATAGATTTGTTAGATTGTGAATTAGTATTACAGCTGTTCTTCAATTTAATTTAGAGTAGAGTTTTTCTATGAATTTTAAAGACATAGTTTCAGGATAAAATCAACGCCTAGATAAATATATGAGCAATCAAAATTAATCAAAAACGTTTTAGTTTTTATTCTCATTATTACATTAACGTTATCTCGATAACAGTGGGCTTACATTGCAATATTTTATTTAAATCATTTTGATATCTATTTCAGAGATGATGTAATACGACAATGTGATTTGATACATCGTTTCATGAGTAGTTACGAAGAATTGTAATTTTTAAAAATAAAAAGTTCAACACCAAAATGTCATATCAAAAACAAAACAACAACTCAAGGTTCTGTGAACATTTTTTCCGAGGATTTGCTGGGTCTTGAGAAAATAATTCTGGGAAGCACCGTTCTCGACGTTCTCATAGCTTACTAAGTTAAAATATATTTAATACGACTAATTAACTGTATAAATAAAAAACAACTGTAGACAATTAGTTATAATTTAAAAAAAACTAATAGAGCCAGGTTTTGATTCGACCTCTATTGTTATAATTTTCAAAACATTTATTAAATTAAACAATGTACTATTTAGTTTTTTTTTTAAATAACAACGTAAAGTAAACAATCATCGGCTCAAAGAAATCGATCTCAAGTCCGGTGCATCAAAACCGGACATCAATTACGCAGCCAATGTTACTGTGACTTGATAAATATGGGTTTGTCGATTTTGTAATCTTCTGAGAGTTGAAAGCAAGTGACGTTCGCCTTTCACTGCATGCGAACAATTGACCGAATGTGTCTGCTCATTTCCTCATAAACATGCAATCGATTTTAACCTTTATAAATAACAGCCTTAGATCATAGAATACTCTGCGTGTAATATAGTCTTAAAGACATTTATACTCTATCTATTTTACCATTATAAGGTCGCTTTGAGGACGAGAAAAATACTTGATAGTTTTTTCGCACGTGTAGTGCGATAAATTTCGCTTGAGTAAACAGTGGCTCAAATTGTTTTGCTACTAACGCTATGTATTAATTACGTAATAGGTGTTGAAGAGACATATATACAAAATTTTTTAAAGGTAACATTTTTTTATATTATACGGTGGCAAACGAGCAACGGACTCAGGTGTCCGCTTGCTGCGGATTCGACGCAAGAGGAGATAGGATATTTCTCCTTCCTATGTGTCTCCTCCACCGTCAAATACACTTTTCCCTCCCATCCTTTCTTAAGAAAAGGGTGGAAAAGAAAAGAGACTAAAACAAGGCCTCCGGCACCACACAGATCAGACGAAATGCAGAATTGCTCCCACTTCACGCCTGTCTTCTGTGTGGTCGTGGTATTACACCTGGCGAGCCGGCCTATTCGTGCGAAGATGTTAAAGCGGGCTCTACCACTTTAATAAAAAAACAAATGGCTTTATTACAATGTTTTATTTCTATTTAGTACATAAGTTTAAGTGGCATTTTATGTCTTACAGTTTCGTGTCGCATAAATAGTAAATTAAGCTAGTTTCTATCCAACTTATCTTACGGCACATTTAAGCACGCTCAAAGGGATTAATTTTCCGCTACATGGTGTTAAAGGCTCTTTAGCAATTTCTAAGTACTATTTTTGTTTTTTCGTTACTTTTCACTTTCTTATTTTATATTGTGTTTGTTTATAATTGTACAGTTTCCACATTTAGTTTAAGGTATTATGGGACTGACATTTTCTAAGGAACCAAAGTCCCATTAAAATATAAAGAGGAAAAAAGGGATTAATTTCAAAGATTTTTCAAAGTGCGCTTATCTTGTATTAAGTCTTAAGAAACTAAAGACCAACGTAATAAAATTGCTAGCTGTTATTTGTGTGACCATCCTTTGTACCATCTCTGTAAATTGAACACGACATAAACACTGTATTAAAACGATAACAAACATTTTCAACATCTTTTTAAAGATGAAAGCTTTCTACATACAATGATATTAATTTACCAGAAACAAAGTTATTTTACAAATTAAATTGTCGTACTGTTGTTTATTCGAACGATCCGTTCTTCAATTACAATGTTATTTGCAATGGATTGGAAAAATTAAATTATTATTTTACATTCATTTTAACCGGATAGTTTGTAAACTAACTATTTGATTGCTAAAAAAAAGAGAAAAAATGAAAACAAATAAATGACTATAAACTAGTTCAATCTTAAAATAGTTTCAGAGTTGTTGTAGTTGGAATGTTAAATAAATGTATTTGAAAGCAGGAATAGTCTAAGAAAAAAGAGTCGCACAAGCGTGTTAGTTTCATCCATCCAGTTGCACGAAACATTTTTTACTCAATTCTTTTTTACTTCTATCACACTAGACTTTATTTATTATTAATTGTAATGGTGTTTATATAATTTGAAGTTGGTTCCGGGTGTAAAATGCCTTTCTAATTCCGTCACTGTTACGACAGTTCGAGTAACGAGGGGAAATCTTTTAAATGATGGCGTGCAACTAATATTAGTGAGAGATTTATTAAAAGTTATTGTATTGCCATTGCCTATGCAAATAACTTAGAGTGGCAATATAACTTGTGAAGTTATTAATTGGCATAAGTAAACAGCACATGACGTTCTTAAATTCAACGTATAATTCTTAAATTCGATGTTATAAATCTATGATAGATATAATAACATCGAAGTGTCCGTTTGTGATATCAAAAAAAATCCAGATTTCGGGAAGATGATGTATTTGCGTTGCTGATAAAGAAAATTCCATTTAATTTTTTTTGTCTGTCTGTCTGTCCGTAAACTACGTTTGTTCCGGATAATCTCTTTCTTTCCGACTTTCACTGAAGGGTAGCTGAGATAGACGGGCATATTATTGGCACTTTTTATATTAATATTGCGTGAACGAAGTCGCGGGAAACAGCTAGTGTTAGATCACATTGTAAGGGTTATAAAAAAAATAATTTTAATTTCTCCTGTCTATTAAAATGTTATTGCAGTTTCAGATAATCGTTTATTCAATTTCTTAGATTCATTTATTATTGTTACTATTGAAGAGAGGTATGTAAAAATCTATACTAATATAACAAAAGCGTAAACACTCATAACATACTTCGTGGCGTACGATGTCAGCAATCAGAGCATATTTTTAAATAATTCTTTCCTAAATAAAAAGCCCTACATTTACAACAAGCTATAGGATATATATTTTCACGCTATTATACTTATGGGGTCAATAAATTGGAAAAAAACCTTCATGTAGAAAGGGAACATAAACTACAAGCTGCTAACATTAAGAAACGGTAATTTTGATATTTGCAATTAAGGATTTGACAAATGTAAACATTAAAGTTTTCAAAATTTCATGCGGATGAAGTCGCGCGGGAACAGCTAGTTAAGCATAAACGTAACAGTTGAACCATGAAAATAATCTTACATAACTCGAGTTATTGGAGCAAACTTCGTACTATTCAACTGGAAACAAAACTTACGCAGTTATTATGAGTTATGATAAACTTATTAAATTCAATAGATTTATGTTTGCGTAAATTACACATAAGACACATATATAAGAACGGCGCTATTTTTTATAACAAAACACAATACTCTTTTATTAATTTTATACACATGCGTGTGCAAATCCAAATATCCTAACTGTTAAATTATTTGAAACAAAGACTAAAAAATGTGAACAACAAACACCCTAAATGTTCTTTCCGTTTCAGTAAGTCTAAAAGTTCGAGTAGTAAAATAAAAACTATTTAAATACGTCGTAGTCTTTGACTCCAAAAATCAAACAAAAGGACCCACCTGCAAGCAGTAACTTTCGGATAAAAAAGAAATTATCAAAATCGGGACACTAGCGGCAGAGTTATGCCGTAACACACATAAAAAAACAAACAGTCGAATTGAGTACCTCCTTCTTTTGGGAAGTTGGTCTAAAATGCTTTGGCCTAATGCTAAATAATTAGTTGTTAACACAGGTTGCGTTAAATGCATTTGAAAATTGCAAACTTCTATTAAAAAGGATAGCCTAATGATTAAGAGTACCAGCAGATCGTTAGTGGGTTCGAAAGCCGTTCGATTATTATTTTAAACTATATAAACAACATGTAGAGTTAAAATGGTTACTAAAAAAATTCCTAATTGTGACTTATCCTTCAGTTTTTCAGAATATAGAAATGTCGATCGAAACTCTTCTATTATTGCAAACAGCTTACTGATCCGATTAAAACGACAAAAAGGTTACTTTAGTTTTTTGTTAATCTCGCAATCTCAGATTACTTAAGCAATGTAATCTTACCTATCCAAGAAGGTTGGCAATGTTTCGGTTGAAGCTTGATTTAACAAACGTGTACCAATGTTTTAATTACAATAAGACCATTTCATTTCAATTTACACTGTGATAGTTTATGTTGTAATGCACATTTTTCTGTGGAAATATTCCTGCTGTCAGGGAAAAAACGTACAATGATGTATTTGTTGATTCTACCCATATTAATTAAATTATATTTTTATTGCCAATTATAATAAAGTTGATGATTCTAATTTAAATAAATAGCCTTTAAGCATGAAAAAGCAGTTATCATCACCAAATCTCCTTTTTTTAATTAAAAGATTGAGTTGTTAAGAAAACTTTTTTTGTTCATGTTTTGTGTTAATGTTTTTAATTTATAATTATACTACAAAAATATGGTTAACTTAAGTTCAATAAAATGTAACTTAAATATAGTATAAATATTGTTATTTAGGTATCACAACATTGAGCAATTTACTCAACAAATATAGTCGAAAAGTGCTTCTTGAATTTGTCAAACTTTCCCTCGCTTATAAGTATTTTCACATCACAGTTTAGGAAGTAATGTTTTTCCTTTAAAACACCTATTACTTTTAAGCTATCTACTTCGATAATAAACAAATAAATAAATGTTGAATTCAATAAATTGTATGATTTTATTTTAATTGTATTATTTATTTTATCTTTATACACACACGTGCGCCTACCGTTATAAATTTTCATCAAACATTCCGTATACTTTGCTATTCTTACTTGCAGGCGTTAAAAACTTTTCCCTGTTATATAAAAGAGTCGTAGTGTGTCTGAAAGCTCTCTTTGAACCATTTTATTCTAGGTGAGTGGCAAAGGAAAGTTGCAACCTATATACATTTGAAACAATAAAGAAATATGAATATAAAATCGATGCATTATTCTTAAAAAATGGGAGATTTTAAAAATCAATAAAACCACATTTACATTTGTATTCAACATTTCTTTTTATTTAATATAAAAAGTGTTATTAATAATTTAGCTACCTTAATTAAAGCTTACTACTAGCGTTGGGTTGTACTGTACAATCGAATTTAAATTCTGTTATCAGTCTATACTAATACATTTTAACAACCGGACAGAACCTGTACTTTAATCACAATCATTTTGTTTCATCATTAATTCCTTCAATGTTTAAATAAAAAAAAACTATAGACGGCAACGCGTCTGCCTGATGATTACCATGACCATGTTGTTGAAGCTCTGAGCCCTCTTCTCTATTAAAAAGAATATTGTTTATAGTACAAGATGACAAAAGAGCGAGTGGGCATCTTAAATCGACTATGTTGCATTTGTAGAAGCGTTGTCTATCTATAATTGACAGAGGGAATGCACAGAAATAGGACGTTTTCCCTTGGTTTCCTGAATCTGTAACTTAATTTTTGTCATCACTAAAGGACTCTGAGAGCGATAAATTTTAATTTATCCAGTAACATTATAATGAACTTCGTGATTTCCCGATAAATCTTCTATCATTCCAATAATAGACACGTAGGAGCCAGATACTAAAGCTATGATCGAAATAATAGAGATTATGGTGTTCTTGATAACGACGTAGTTGAACTTCCCGAGGTCTCTATCCCAGAGGAACACGGTGTCCACGACCGCGGGGACGAGCAAACCGAGGGTGGAGAAGAAGATAGCCCCGGCGAAACTGATGACCAACTCTAGATTCGGGAAGGCGGCAGCGATTGCAACTGTGAAAGAATATGATTTAAAATATTCATACATTGCTCAATTAATAATTCATTTATAAGAGAACTGCATATGAATATTAAAACGGCATATTTAATATTCTTCGTGCTTGATCTACACAAAAGGTACCCCGTAGGTACTAATTAAAGATTGTGAGTTTGGCAGTATGTCATAATTTTCGTTCCCTTACATACATGTAATACATACAAGTATTATATCCCTTACATACAAGTATTACAATACTTGCACATGTTTAGAACTCAATGTTAGTTAAACAGACGTTAGTATTTATTCGCTCTTTTACCTATTTTCCGATTATTTTAATTCATCGTTTCGATAAACACAATGCATAATATTATCATACTAATATTATAAATGCGAAATTTTAGATGGATGGATAGATGGATGTTTGTTAGAGTTTGGAGCCTAAACGGCTGAAGGGATCTCGATGATTTTTATTCCGCGCAGACAAAGTCGCGGGCGAAAGCTAGTAAGCCATAAAACTCACCGCTAACTGTCACAATGATTGTTCGGATACTAATTTGAATGACGTTTTCGAATTTATTTGAACTCCTGTTTTGCAACATTCTGTTTACCATCTCCATTGGCACGTAAAATTGTAAGGCGTAAGAAAAGTATATAACAATAGCCATTATCAACTTTGCACTTTGCGCCACTCTGAAATAAATAGCAATATAACAAGTTATGAAAAGGTGGAATTAATCATTTATTTTCATTTCATAGCGAATTTGTTTATAAAATAAGAAATATTTTCACTAATGTTATCTAACAAAGATATAAATATTCGAAACTTCGGACTATTGTATTTTAATCTTACTAATATTATAAATGCGAAATTTTAGATGGATGTTTGTTAGCGTTTGTAGCCTAAACGGCTGAACGGATCTCCATGAAATTTGGCACAGGTTTAGAGCATAGTCTGGAAGAACACATAGGCTACTTTTTATCCCTGGAATAGTTACGGTTCCCGTTGGATTCATTAATTTAGTTTTTTAATGTTTACTCGATCATTCTGCAACGGTTTAACATATCTTATTGAAATTTGGCACAGATGTAAAACAAAGTCTAGAGTATACATGGGATAAGCTTCATCCCCGAGAAATGTCTGGTTCCCGAGGGATACTTAGATTTTTGTATTATAATTTATATAGTTTGTATGCTTTCTAATACCACGCGTACGAAGTCGCGGGAAACAGCTCGTGCATTATAATTTGTAGAAGCAAACTTACATTTCATCCTGAGGTAGATTGAGTGTGACGCTACCTTTGACGTCATCACCGTACTGCACATAGCCAAAGAAGCCAACAAATCCGTACAAAGTGATGACAATTATCATAGCTGTATTCCACACGCCGGGGCATCCAAGGAACTTTTGAGGCTTAGCCATTTCGTTCTCTACAGGCATCACAACGCCTATACCTTCCATAGCGAATATAACGGTACTGCAAATGATAGCTTAATTTAGAATATAATTTTATATACCTTGTATCTTTAAAAGGAAAGTGGCTAAAGCCCTAGTTTCCATACGTTTGGATAGGTTGGAAAAGTTTATGACGTCACTATATAAATAGACGATATTGTTTTAATCAATTTTTCGTATTTATAAATTACCTCAAAAACAAAGGCCACTGAGATACATTTGCGACCATTTCTCGGTCAGTAATCGGTGGCAAGTCCACGAACACGTAGTACAGGGTGATAATGAACACGATCACAATGAGTACATTAGCGAACGCTGAGAACGGCACTAAGTACTTCAAGTTCCTGATCTGACAGATCAGTACCAGTGGTACTAACGTCAGGGCGCAGTACGTCTGTATGGACAGTTGCAAGCTGGGATAGTACACGTCCAAAACCTTAAAACAAAAGATGACGAAGGTTTAAAAAAGTTAACATTTTGTAGTAAAATATATCTCTATAGAATCTCACATAATAAAATTTTTACAAGTGAGATACTTAAATCAAAAAGAGTAGACATACATCGAATTTAACAGTGGTAGCGCCCGCTTTAACATCTTAGCACGAATGGGCCGGCACGCCCGGTGTAATACCACGACCACACAGAAGACAGGCGTGAAATGGAACCAATGCCGTGTTTCGTCTGATGAGTGTGGTGCCGGAGGCCTAATTTAAGTCCCTTTCTTTATCACCCTTTTCTTATAAGCGGATGGGAAGGGGAAGTGGATTTGACGATGGAGCAGATGCATAGGAAGAGGAAATATCCTCTTTATGTGCGTCTCCTCCACCGTCGGATAAGGGTAGGCGACGCATCTTTAATTGCAGATGTCTATGGGCAGCGGTCGCTTCGCCATTTTGGCGGTTTCAGGTGGCCGCTTGCTCGTTTGCCATCTTATGTTATAAAAAAAAGAATTGAGTATTGTTTCCTTTTATCAATCAAGCAAAAAGTTGACATGTGATGAATGCCTATTTCTTTTACCTCGATACGTGATCGTACGAATTTGTAATCTCTACCCACCTTCCTGTATCACCGGCGTCCTTACTTTTATCAATGTGTAATCTTAATAAACAAGCAGACAAAACACCGGCTTTAAAAAATAACATGTCATCCACAAACACTGGATTTGCTTATATGATAGCATTTGTTGTAGGTAAAGTAAACAGCTAGGCGTTTTAATTTATTTAGTTTAAGTAAAACGTTTTTTTCCGTCTTGTAAGGCATGGATTGTATGAAGGTATAATTAAAGAATGACTCCACACATGAAACTAACAAACAAAGGATTTAGTGAAAGTTTGTAATGATCAACACTATGAAATTATTGATAAGAAAGTTTGTTCTGAGATTTGTAAAGTAGCACAACATTTGGTTTAGATTGATGTCTAGACAGTAGAGATGGATCAGTGCATGGAAATTTTTATGAATTCAAACCAAACATAGCTAAGGATCAAAGAGGTAGCAACGGTGGGGCAGTATGGGGTGCTTGTCCAAGGTATCTAAACCTTCTAAAATTATTCTGAATCAGTGACTGCACTGTACTGGCATAGGCAGAGTCAAAACTAAAAAAATATCAAGGTACTAATTACAATTTAATATCCTTAAGAAAGATAATCACACAGTAGACATTGACACAAAAATGCAAGGATGTCGATATCAATACCATTTCGGTAAGTAAATTGCTAAGTGGTAAGATACAATCTTTATAAATAATCCTATAATTAAAAACATTATATGAAACAGGAAATTCTAGAAGTTGAAACAAGGCAGCACGCGCTAAAACACGAGCGACAGCTTGTATACTTTGACATTAATCTGATTTAGATAATAGTTTATACAAACCTCCTTAAACGACGATCCAATAAAGACGACATAAACGCAGAGCACACTGAAGTAGGTTAAAAACAATGAATAATCTATTAACGACCTAAAACAAAAAAAGACTTTTAATATCTTGTCACAGTAAAATTATTTACAAAATAATTATTGTAGTATAAGTGATAAAATCAAAAAAGATAATTATTGATGACGAACGAAGTGATTTTAATTAAACGATTTCAAGAAATCTAAATTATAACAACTTTCAAAGTAAAATTTAACATAAAACAGTTCATTGGTAAAAACATAAACCATTATTTTTAATCATACAATACTATCTGAAAAATAGTAATAGAAAATAAATTTTACTTGATTGCTCCTCCCCATGATCGCATAGATTTTGGTCCGTACGTAAATGCCGCGCCGCAGGTCTCAGCAAAACTCATCGATGGTTTTTTCGCAATCACGCATAATTCCTGCGATGCTCTTACCTTAAAATTGAAACAGTATTTTTAACTTAAGACAATAAAATAACATTCAGAAAAGCTAGCAGTTTATTAACAGCAATTTTACTAACATACAGTGATTTAGGCCACAACAATAACATCTGTTGCACGAATTAGCTGAAAACAGACATTAAGTGGGAGCAAATGCTAGTGACTTCTAATATGTTTGTGTGCTAGAGGCCTAGTTTTTGCCCTTTTTACTTCCCATCCTTATCTTTTAAGGAAGGGATGGGAAAGTTCTTTTTCTGTGAGTCCTGTGAGACGACTAAACGTAGACAACGCATCAGGAAATATTTCATTAATCTGGTGAATTTAATAGGATGCTTTACTATATCCATCTTATGCTCCAAGATGACAAAAATGATCAGTTATTCCAAACTATGAATGTAAATAATGTTATTAAAGAGTAATAAAATCACAAAAACAGCTCTCAAGAACTACACGGAAATACTCCTGGGAATATACAATTCAAGACTAACAAAAATTATTCTGTATTTCTTGAGTTTTCCAAGTTTTATGTTTTTTATTAGTATTACTTATTAAAACTAAGTATAAATTCTCATAGAGGACTTCAACGGGTATATTTTAATTAGAATATAAGGAATTTTATAACTCACCAAAATATGAACAGTATGTGTACATACAAAGCCTGCTAAAATGGTCCCTATCAATCCTGTGACTAGACCAGAGTTCTTAAATGCAGCGGGCATAGCCAGGATTCCGGTACCGAGGCATGCCTTGAGGAGATGTAGAATAGACCCAAAAGTGCTGAAAAAATAGACAGCATTAGGAGATGTTGTAAAAAAAGTATGAAATCCGAAGATATAGTCCCAGATTTACGAAATTGATAGTGACTAACCTATGCTTTACCTTTTACTACCGTTTTATTTCTTCTTTTCTGTACACTTATATTATTCACAAGTCTTTCTATATTCTCTTTTCTTGGTCTTCCAAGTATTAGAAGTTTAAAAGCATTGCTTTTAAAGTATTAAGTTTTGATCAATACTTACGAATTTGGATGTGCTACTTCGCGGTGTTCAAAAGGATTGTACGGCTTGTCATCTTTAATATCTTTGGAAGATATGCTCAGAGACGATGGGAAACCTGCATTTGTTGTTAAATTTGCGCTGCAATAAAATGTAATGTTTATTTCCTTAGTTCATGAAATAACACCATATCAATCAAGATCGAGCTATCACAAATATTTTAGATCCCTCATATACGTATTATTTCAAGGAAATCACTATGACTGTGTGAACGTAAGAGATAATAGTTTACATAAATCAAAATAATTATGTCTTCTGATTTCAAATATTTTGGTCATCGGAGATATAAAAATAGTTTTACAATTGGATTTAAAACCCTAAGGCTAACGACATGAAATTTGTTACGGCCCGATCACATTGAATAAAATATACGAATGAGCTGAAATTATGATGGCTGACAATCCTAGACAAGCTATTCGCACGATATTTACCGTGCTGTTTACCAAAGAGTGTTTAAAAAGAGCGTGTGCACACTTTTGACTAACAATCGCACAACCGTTTCATGTTGCATTGATTCCTATGAGCTTATATGGTGTGAAGAGGCTGCGAAACAATCGACAATCACACAACACTGCGATAGTTTAGTCAAAGCTGTGCTCACGCTCTAAGCATACCATTAATAGTTAGTAATAGCTATTTTTTATAATATAAGGTGGCAAGCGGCCATCTGAATGGAATTTCCGACATTTCCCCTTCCTATGAATCTCCTCCACCGACAAATCCACTTTTCCTTCCCATCCTTTCCCCTTAAAAAAATGGTGGAAAGGAATAAAATTAGGCCTCCGGCACCAAACTCATTAGACGAAACGCGGAATTGCTTCCACTTCACGCCTGTTTTCTGTGTGGTCGTGGTACACCGGGCGAGCCGGCCCATTCGTGGGAAGATGTTAAAGCGGGCTCTACCACTGTATTTGCCATGACGTTGAGGTTAGACTTTTTTGTTATGTCATTCACACTGGTTGAATACACGAATGAGGAGCAACGTGAATGGGGTATAAATAACGGATAAAAATTACCGTCCGATAAGTGATTGAATCTCCAATACAAAAGGAGTATTGTTCTGAATAAAGCAAGTAATATGAAGCAATGGTCGAAATGCTTTTGATGTTACGGTGAAAATGTATTTACATTTTTTAAGCGGCTTTACGAATTATATGAATTCAGGTATCGGAAAACTGAAAGAGGATTTAATTTTAGCGAATATTTTCTATAGAACGCAGTTGAAAGAAGGAAATTGATTTGAAAGAGATGAATTCACTGCAGTAATTCCTAAGAAATAGTAATTTTGTTATTTAAAATAATAAGCAACCGCTTGTTCGATTACTAACTTTAAACTTACTTATATTGTAAAATGGAAACTTTGAAGAGATCGATATTTGCTAAGAGTTTGTAATCTAGACTGCTGAACGGATGTCGATAAATTTGGCACAAATGTAAAACATAGTCTGGACCACATAAGCTACCTAATTTTTTTTTAATTCCGTGCGAACGGTGTTACCGGCGAAAGTTAGTTAAGTATTAATTATGGAAGTTTGGATTGATGTTTGTTTACACTAGCGGATCGGATATGGCAGAGCACATAGGTTTCTTACGATACTGCGCGGACGGATTCACAGGCATTTAGTTTATAAAACAAATAAAAATAAAACATACAATCAAAGTATACGTAATAGTAGAATGAAACAAGTGAATGAAGCATGACTAAACTTGAAAATATTTAAAGTACAAAGATCATCAGTACAAAAGGTTCCGGTCGACTGAACTCTCACGTAATTCCATAGAAAATTTCAAGGTAAACAATTGATAGAAATCTTAATTCATTTCTATTATACCGACCTACACAATACTTTACAGTACAATATAAAGAAGGCTGTGGAACATTAAATTAAAAAAAAAAAGTTCAGGTGATGATTTCATGCTGTTATTAAGTACGCGTAAAGACATGTTAGAAAGGAGAATATCAATTTCGACTATTTCTTAGTTAATAAAAACCATGTTTTCCTATTCTATCTAACTACTAGCTGTTCCCGTGCGACTTCATTCGCGTGAAATTATGAAAATTGTTTTATTGTTTACATTTGACAAATTTTCAATAGCAAATGTCAAAATGATATAACATGACAAACCTCGGCAATCTTGCTTCCTTGATGTTGGCAACAACTTATGGTCTCTTTCCTACAATAGGGTTTTTATCCAAAATATTTACCCACTAAGTTTAATGGCGTGAAATATATAGCCTATGGCGTGACCTGAGTGTAGAACTTTTTATTAAAGAAAGAATTATTCAAAAAATGCTGTAATTGCTGACATCTTAGGCAATAAAGAAGTGTGTGTTTACGCTTTATCATAATAGTATAGATCTGCAGGTAAATTATACTTGCATTTGTACAATTTTGACTTATATTAAATTAGTTAATACGTTTTAATCTGTGGCTTAAATAGATTGCTTCTGTTTGATATTTAATACAGATTTTGTTTGGGAACAAACTACTAAAGTTATGAAAAGAAAAGTATTTAATACTTATAATTAAAAGGCGACATTGATTTATTCAAAGTGAACATGACGTATTGAAAAGACTTCTCCTTTTCAATGTTCGTGTAAATGAGGTGCAAAAGATATGAAAAGACCTCAAAGACTTTATTTATTTGTATTCTCCGAGTTAGTAAATTGGCCCTTCAATAAGGCTGATAAAGGTTCTACAAATATATTGCGATACATTTAATGTAATGAAAATCTTTCGCGTTCTGTTACGCATTTATTTACAAATGCCGAAACATCATTCTTAAACTTTGGATCTTAAGGATAAGAAACAAAGTCTAAAATTGAATTGCGACTTCAAGTCATGAACACGAATAAGGGCGAAAGAAGTAAAATAAAAATCATCAAAAAGAACTTGTAAACTTATCGTAAAATTAAAAAAATATTCGGAGAATATTTTTTAAAGAAGATTTAAAAAAAAATAACTTACGTCGAGTTAAAGTTCTCTGACAACGATGGTTTGCTTTTCTCCTCCGTCATTATGTTTAATCTGAAAACAATAAAACAATTAACTAAAGATTGAATAAAACCTTTAGTACAAGTTTTAATAAAACTAACTATACCTATAGTCGACACTGAGTATACATGCAGAAGTAAATATGTATCCCTATACTGTCGAAAGTATAACTACAAATAACGCTTTTGGTAGACTGGCAAAATATCGTTTGAACTTGTATTAAAACGCACTTTATCTCTGTTTCTTCAATGAGTATGAAAGGGATGACAACATTTGGATATCGGTATAGGGAAACCCATCTTGTAACATAATCTATGATACTTTACATGTAGTATTGATTGATGAAATGATTGGTCAACGCTACTAGCAAACGCTTTATCAGATGAGTCTCTCAGATTATCGTAGATTAACCGTAGAGATTATTTGTTACTAACGGGACAATAAAATCTGGTGAATACTCAAAATTTTCCTGCATATCTTATCTATGTCCAATTGTTACCAGGTGCTCGATTTTAGAAACTAAACGAGAGAAAATCCGTAAAATATTTTCGGTTACTAAGAATTAGTTAGTACAAAAAAAGTACATCACTGGAATGGTCTTCTGTCAGCGAGTTACAGAGGCTAATCTATTTACCCACTTAAACGAAATTGGATGGTCTTTCTAGTAAATAATGAATTGTAGAATTTTCCAGTGGTAGAGCCCGCTTCAACATCTACGTCTGTAGTATAATAACAATAGTCTGGCTCGACCGGTGTAATACCACGACCACACAGAAAATAGGCGTGAAGTGGAATCAATTCCGCGTTTTGTCTGATGAGTGTGTTGCTGGAGGCCTAATTTTTGCCCCTTTCCCTTTCCACCCCTTTCTTAAGGGGAAAGGATGGGAAAGAAAAGTGGATTTGAGAATTTTAGGAAGGAGAAATGTCCTCTTTAAGTGCGTCTCCTCATCCGTCAATTAAGGGTAGGCAACGCATCTGCAATTGTGAAAGTTTGTTGGCAGCGGTCGCTTACCATTTCGGGAGATTCAGGTAGCCGCTTGCTCGTTTGCCGACTTTTATTATAAAAGTAAATTAAATCACTTGCAATAAAATATATAAAACAAAATAAATATGTCAGTCTGTAATCCGTACAGCATCGCTTAATAAATTTGTAGTTTTAGGATCAACAATTCAACGATATTAGGCAACCTTTATTGTACTAGATATATCTCGACGTAGATCCCTACATTTCTTATTTATCCAGACTAAATCGCTTACGCTATTACCGACGCAATAAACATTTTAGGTTACTTATTTCGGTATTTACTTTCATTCCATCCTTTATTTGTCGGTCTGTCTACATCTGCCAGTTACATATCCATTCTTTTCTTCTTAGTGTATCCTTTATCTAGATAATATTATTATTTGTAACCTATCTTTATTTTAGTTCTTATAGGATCGCAGACTTAGTGTTCTTTGGTGTTTCAAAATAAGAGTCCTTTGACACTCTTTGAGAGAACTTGTTATAGTCGCGGGCAAGATCGGTAGATTCCAAGATTTAGACATTCTTATTGGAATATTCCACACGTTCTCTTATTCTTGTAACATATACATATGTATCTATGTGTATCTAACAAGGTTTAGATTGTTTGACTGATTTTAACTTTTCTGTGTTTTTTTCTTTGCACTTAATAGTCTTATCATTTCATTTTGAAATTTCAATGTACGCTAAAAGGTTATATATTTTTAAAAGTGATTATTCCAAAGAAGGAAATACATAAAAAAATATACAATTCAATAACACTGAGTCGTAGATATGATATTGTGAATGTTCCGTTAATTTACAAATTATTTACTAGATTAATACGATATATTGAACTTTAACGCGTTTCTCGAAACTAATATAAATCACCTCACAATGTTTACACGAATTATTATCGAATTTATTTTTCGATGAAACATCACGTTATGTCTAAAATAAGAAATCGTACGTTATGTGTCACTTCAAAAAGCAAATATAATTTACTTTTTGTACGTAACACGTTTTTAATAATCACGTTTTGAATAGAACGAAAAAAATATTTTAGATTAAAATGAAGCGAGTGCTTATTCTTTTGGTTTAGATCACGTACTCTGCTGCATTTTATTCAAATAGTGTTTGTCGCTGAAGAGCGTAATAAACTCAAACTCATAATGAAGAAAGATGTTAAGAATGCAAATTTTCATTTTCTTAATGACAATTTAAATTACGTTGAATTAAAAATATACATATTGTTTTCATATTTTAAGTTACCTTAATTAATTATATTATGATAACATCAATGCTAAACGAAACATATAACTTAGGCCCTTTTTACACAAGGTGACGTAAATCGCCGCAACCAATATTTTGAAATGAATACTCGCGTCGTAAAGTTGAAATCTTTTACACGAGTCGTCTATTTGGACACTATAAACTGTGTAGATTTGCTCTGTTGACGTTGAAATCTTGTAAACTAGCAGCTAGCGAAGCATGATAGCAACTAAGGAACAATACATTGGAAAAACTTGTCTGTGTACAAACTGTAACAGATTGTATTAAGTCGCTTGGCGACTAAAATCGCCTGGTTTCGATTTACGTCTTCTCACGTACGAAAGGTCTTTTTAATCGCGGCCTTCGGGTTAACACCGGTCCAGAGATTTTATCGCTTGATTGACACACGAATCTAATCTACAGGGTCTAAGAAAATATGTTGCTATTATGTCTTTACAAATAGAAGTATAGCTTTTGATTTTAAAACGACAACAACAACGTTTTTATTCCATGAATATTAATTTCTTGGTATTATAGGATGAATCTTATAGGCATATAAGAAAATTAGAGTATCTGTTCTAAAAATACATGTTTTGAGAATACGCATTTGCGTAGATAATAACGAAAAGCCAATTTTACAAGATTCTGATGGGTCTTTGAGTGAAGGTAAATTATTTTAAGTTACATTTATATTAAAATTTGTGCCGCCAAAGTTGAGAGCGTTCGCAAGTACTTGGTTCATAAGTGTCTCGCGATTTCTGTATGGATTCGCGAAGCCTAATTTCATTGAAACAGCCAAGACCGTGTGCGATTTAACAACCGCGCGACTAACCACTAGTGGAAATAGACAGTCTCAAATCAAGTCTAATTTACGAATAATACATATTTAACTTATAACAATAAATAGACTTTCCATTACTTGACATTTAAGTTAATCATAACCTAAGTTATTTCACTATTTACTTATTTCTGTTTAATATTTAACTATGTCTTTCGACTGCATCGTCACCTCCTTCGGGTGGGATCGTGGTCAAGCGTAACAAATAATAAAAAAAATGTTCAATATTTCTATAAATGGATATGCTATGCAGATACGAATTAATACATTATTATTTACAAACAGATATTTTTAATATAAAACAAAACATTTAATATGAGGTTACAAATGAAGAAAATGTCTCGCGGAGTCGTCAATTCAGTCATGAGCTATGATATTTTTTACTTGCGCAATACATAGAAATAAATAACCTACCAGTATTATTTTTCAATCCATATAAATTGTTTACATTTGTAATTAAATCGTAATTGTGACACCGCTAAGAACGGCAATTAGTGCACATTCCTAACTGTTTACTTGTATATAGAAACCAGAAACGTACACCTAATATCGGGAGAAATACGGAATAATTTCTCGCGTACTTAGAAGGTGAAGAATTTTTTTTACTTTCGTTGACAGGCTAAAGATAAAAAAAAAATTATAACAAAGAACACGACACGTTTAATTTTTTAATACGATATTATCCTTCGGAAAAGCCGCCACAAAAATTACGTATTAATTGCTACAGATCACCTGCCTACCTATTACATGAAAAAACAATTTGTCACCGACCGAACTTTCGGTTTCGTCTTCGGCCCTAGTTTCGTCTTGAAATTCGGTTCGGTTTTCGGTTCTATGGTATAGCCGAAATTTTCGGACCCGCTGTAAATGTTCGCGAACAGTTCTACGAAAGTATAAAAGTTTGAATATATTATTTATGTATTGTAGTTTATCACTTTTTATTAATACAAGGCTAAATGAAAAGGAAAAAGTAACAATGCAAGGTTATTGATTAAAGAAATCAAACTTTGCGAATGAAAAATTATAGACAACTTCGTCTGGTTTTAAAAATAAAATGATTTTTTAAATAACAAAAAACACTATTTATGTTTAATAACGTACATTTATTAATTTAATAGGAACTACCGTAATTGTTAAAAAACAAAAAGAAATGTATAAACATTATTGATCACCTCCTATTAATATTAAATGAAATAAATTTATTAAAAACGATAAATACTCGATCAGACTTGTTCTAGATGACGTCACAGTGTGATTGTATAATGCATAAAAGAGGTAAGATAGTTAACTTATATGCCAATAAATTAATGGTGCGACTTTTCTGCACACTGTACTCATAGAAAACAGATGAGTGTATCGTACTTTACTCGCGTCGCATTGTATTACGTATAAATATGTTAATAGTATATAGAAATATTGTAAAGATTTGAATTCTTGTGTTTTTGTATTTTTGTATGTATTGAAATAACTCAAAAACTACTGGGCCGATTTTAAAAATTCCTTCACAGTTAGAAAGGTAATTTATCGTGCATATAAGTGAATACTAATTTACCCCTGACTTCGCCCGCGAAGAGTGAAGTGAAGCTTAGCCTCGGTGTTCTTCCAGACTATGTTCTACATCTGTGCTCATAAGGATTTGTTGTTCACTTTATACATAGTAAAATATCCATCCATTTATACGTCCAACCAAACATTTGCATCTATAAATTTAGAAGTAACAGCTCGTGCCGAGGCTCCTGTGGGAGCCCTCGAGATTAGTTACTCATAAACGAAGTTTAGGCTAAGCGCCATCTGCGCTCGGCCACCTCAAGCCCGGTGAATCTGTAAATGTCTCTTCAAGGCAACCAGTGTTCAGTCACAAAAAAAAAGTATAAGTTTAAAAATTATTTAGTATATTCGTGTGATTAGTACGATTGAGTTTATTTCTTTAGCATTAATTTTCAAAAATAGTTTAGTTTTATAGTTTGTTTGGCACAAAAAATTAAACATTTTAAAATAAAGTTTTATTGACACAGTTATAAAGGAGGTTACACAGCCCACAGATAATAAACCACGATTTGTTTTTTTTCTTTATCTTAGCCATCAGTAATTTTGTAATCAACGGTTTTTTCCTGTATTTACTGTGCTCGCCATTCTTTGAAGAACACATAA
>NW_013526471.1:887135-894147 GCF_000836215.1 Papilio polytes
CCATTTCACGCCTGTCTTCTGTGTGGTCGTGGTATTACACCGGGCGTGCCGGCCCATTCGTGCTAAGATGTTAAAGCGGGCACTACCACTACATTCTTTTGGCAAATTCTCCTCGCAGCCTGTTATTTTGTCATAAGAAACCAAGTAGAGTTTCGATATTGATTTGGTATATTAAGTAAATGTTTAATTTTCGTTTCTTTTTAAATACATTCGAACACTTGTTTAAATATAATACAAAAGAAATATGATAATAACCTATTATACTTGATACGACATTTAGGTCCCGTCCCACCACTGGCTGATAGAGGCTCAGATACTATAATGACATCACTGTCAGATAAGGTAACAAAATCTGATATTTCCATCACATTTTTAAACACGTTCGATTGTTATCAGACAATTTACAATTTGGTGGGACAGGCCCTTAGTATTTACGAATTAAGAATTACATTTTGAACAATTTAAATACTAACATGATTTACGCTTTACAACTAAATTAAAATAATCTCCATTGCTCAACTATTTTTTAACTTCGCTCCGTGTTAACTGAACCGTGTCGGTTGTGAACAACAACTTTGTACAATTTTAAAGCATGAGTAATAAAGATAGAGGAATGTATTTGATCGTTCCGCGCTTTACTCTACACAATTTATACATTACAAATACAAGAGTTAAACATTTATAAAAATGTTTTTTTTTATTCTAATCTATTTTTTATTGACAAGGATTAGTAGATTTTTAATTTACTAATGTTTCCTTTAACCATTCCAACTAAGTTCTAGGCTTGTGTTAGGATATGGTTCACGACGATAGTCAAATAGCGGGATTCGAACCCTCGACCGCAAGATCGGACCGTACCCCAAACCATTAGGCTATTGGCGTTACTTTGTTTAATGTACAGTTTTTCATTGAAATAACTATACTAGTATAGTAGTAAAATAAAAAAAACATTTGTATAAATAACTAGCTTTCCCGCGCGACTCAGTGCGTTGAGTTAAAAAAAGCAAAAGTAAGTAGCCTACGTGTTCTTCCAGACTATGCTCTACAACTATGCCTAATTTTATCCAGATCTGTAAAGCCGTTAAGGTTACAAACTCTAACAAACATCCATCCATCCATCTAAACTTTCTCATTTATAATATTAGTAAGATAGAACAGGAACAATCCTGTATATTGAGTACAGTTTTTTATATGTGATTTTAGCTTTTAACGTTCCTAGCAGTTTCATTAAAGTAAATTTTGTGTTTTTATTTGTATTAGATATATTTCTTACCGTTAAGAATAATTTTACTGTAAAATAAAACAAAGAGTATTTTGCAACAATTTCTGATACAATTGTTTAAGTTTGACATGAGGAAATATAGAAACGGCTATCGGGTTGAAGGTCTTTCGGTCGTTTGTCGAGACGTTAACAGACGGCGGCTTTACTTGAAATTCTATTTATTAAATTCATAGCAATTTCCTTTCTCATTGCCATTTTTCTTGAGAATTTAACATCGGTTCTCGGTGAAGCTACGTCAACTCTCAACTAACTTCCACGTAGGTGTCGTTCAAATAATTATCGTACTAATATAACAGTTAGCGTTCAAACAGCTGGCATGTGATTGAGCCAGCTACTGGCATTTAATACCTAATAGTGTTCTAATATCACACTGTCAAAGAATTAAAATAAATTCGTATTGGTGTGTAGTTTTTTCTCGATGATAGTTTACTTATGTTTTGTCATACATTGGGTATATTACTGTGCAAATTTAGTATTTACTTAGATGTGCAAATACGTGTGAAATCTATGTTTGTAACGCAATATTTTGTAGTCGGCGACGAACGTTGAATACACACACGTAGAAATGTGACAATTATTTAAATAAATAAGCAATTTTTGAACGCAGATATGTAATCGGTATCTCTGAAAAGGTACTAATGAATATCATAACTATGTTTTGCTTTTAAGTTAAGGGCCTGTCCCACCAAGTTGTAAATTGTCTGATAACAATCTAATGTGTAAAATATGTGACGCAAATATCGGATTTTGTTTCCTTATCTGATAGTCATTTTTAAGCTATCTGAGCCTCTATCAGCCAGTGGTAGAACAGGCCTTTAGTCTTCTGCGATAGAATACAAGACAAAAAATTTTAGTTAACGTTCGCCGTTAATTGTAATCTTACTAATATTATAAATGCGAAAGTTTGGATGGATAGATTGATGTTTGATAGAGTTTGTAGCCTGAACGGCTATCGATGTAGATGATAGTCTGGAAGAACACATAGGCTACTTTCTTTTAATTCCACGCGAACGGAGACGCGAGCATAAGCTAGTTTTTCTATAATAATAACATACGATATCTAAACAAGTGATAATTGATTATTATCGCCTTCACATTGACTGTGAACTTTATGTATTTACCAGAATTTAATATGAAAACCTTCCTGTTAGTCGGATTAAAAAGAGTCGCGTTGGCCGAAATTTTTTTAATCAACTCAATTTTAAGCAATAAAATATTCCCTGTCTGCTGTACTTTTGAATTACATTCCATACTAACTATTTACATAACTTTATTTTACTTTTAATTGATAACGTCGAAATTCAAATGCATAAATAACAACTAAGGTTCTTCCCATTTAAATTTTAGCTTGAAAACATAAAGTTATACTAAAACGAGTCTAAGTATGGATTTTACTCCAAATGCTGTGAATGTTGACATCCTACATACCTAAAAAGTGTATACATTGTGTTATAAGTACAGATTTATCGATCTATATATAAACAGGAAAATATATTCTGTGATCAGAATATAGATCCAATGCCATGCTTAGGCAATGTACAACCTATAACTTCCTGTTCACTTCCTGTTAATCTTCAATGTAAACCTGAATGAATAGTGTAATTCTATTGTTAACAATATAATGGTCAGTGTGTCAAACCTATACGTATAGGATATAGACTTAATATGGTCAAAGTCAATGTTAAAAAACATAGAGACGAATTGAGTACCTCTTTTTAGGAAGTCGGTCAATAATACAATTAATAAATTCAGCTGATTTTACATATACTCGTATTCAGATGTCATATCAATAAATACCCCGCTTTACGCGAGGGATACGTTCTGAAAAAAATTGCGTTAACTGAAATTCGCGTATGTAGGTTTATGATTAAACATAGTCAAAATTTAATACAAATAACTTTAATCAATCACTTTAATTCTAAGAAGATACTGTTATTTCTTATGGAAAAATATATCTATTGGTTTTTGGGTAGCGTTTTGTTTACGTTCTTGTAAAATACGTTCATAATACCCCACACTGTTTTTAATTGTTTGACACACGATCAAGACACGTTCCTGCGACCATAGAGAAGTAATGACTACATTTTGTAAATACGCACTCTTTCGCGTAATGCGAGGCATTTTAGCGCGAAATTTAAAACCGCGCGTAACAGGGTCGTGCTAAGCGGGGTATTACTGTATTTTAAAGATTTAATATAATCTTTAAATCATAAGAACGAGATGTCGCAACCTCGTCAGCTCAAAGGACCAACCATTACGCCATTTTGACAGTGCGGCTATTAAAAAAAAAGTAGCCAATAATATACCTATTCATGTTAGCTACCAGTCCCGTCCCGTCGAAATCGTCTTCCCGAAATTCTGGAATTTTTCTTTTTATATTAAAAACTGACACTCCAATTTTATTATATGTAACTATAGATAAAAAAAAAGTAACTGCCTTATTTGAATACCTTATTACATTAAGATGAAGATAATTATTAAAACTAAACTAATTTGACAAATCACGAATATTAAAACATTATTATGCGTAGGTTTGCGAAATATCTTAGACCAATCTACATTATTATAATAAAGCGTAAACACACACTTTTTTGTTGCCTGATATCAGCAATAACAGCATATTTTTGAACATTACTTTTTTAATAAAAATTCCTACACCTGCGTCATGCTATAGGCTATATATTTTAACGCCATTAAACTTAGGGGATAAATATTTTGGATAAAAATTTTAAAGTGGGAAAGAGACCATAATTTGCTGCCAACATCAAGGAAGCAAGGTTGTCTGTCATCATGTTATGTCATTTTGACATTTGTAATTGTAATTTGACAAATGTAACCAATAAAATTAAATTTTCATAATTTCATACGGATGAAGCCGCACGGGAACAGCTGGTAAGTAATAATTGACTTACATCGAAAACTGTTTCTTAACACTTATTTATGGTCAATAGTTAGCTGATAGCATCATCGACGGTTAGATTTTAAACATGTGTTTAACTAAACAGTGCTTAACTATACTTATTGAAGACATAGAATGTCATATTTTACTGAAAATCGAGGATTTATGATCGGAAATACAGGAAAATAGAAATGTCACCAAGTTAAAACATTTACGTAGCGCTTAGAAATACATCCAAATGCCGGCTCTCTATTTTGCATGAGACTGCGAACAATCGCCGAAGTTTTAATGATCAAAGAACTTCGCTTTTCGGTACTATTCGAATAAAAAAGAAAGTAAAGAGGAAGTAAAGAGAAAAAAATAATTCTCCAGTTAGTCCAGTAAGTACGTCAAAACTGCATCAAGATGCAATTTACAATTCCTTCATCTCTACCTACCCCATTTGACCTCATGGAGTAGACAATTTATTCAGTTAATATTTTGCTAAAAATCCAGTATTTTGTATGTCCCTTTGTTTGTTACTGTTATTGTTGCAATCGATTTATCACATTAAAAACAAAATTAGGAAGTGCATAATAAACATGTTCAAGTAAATTTAAACCAACAGGACAACTTACATTACTTATTTCTTACGATATACTGTCACACATCTAGCAATCAGTTTATGACTTAAAAACATTTACGCTACATGATTTTAAGCCTATCTGAGAATCATTTATCTTCGTTATATTTCAAAGCTAAAAACGAGTAAATAAAGACAAGAGTCAA
Source organism: Papilio polytes (assembly GCF_000836215.1). Taxonomy (NCBI): domain Eukaryota; kingdom Metazoa; phylum Arthropoda; class Insecta; order Lepidoptera; family Papilionidae; genus Papilio; species Papilio polytes. The sequence goes on from NW_013526471.1 coordinate 892,085, forward strand.
TTGCTTTCTACATTTTTTAAATTTAAGAAAATAAGAAATTAAAAACAAAGAATAAAAGCAATTCTAATATTGTAAAGTCAAATTAGGTACTTTAATAAGCAGATTATACTGTGAATATAAAACGGTGTCAGTTTCCTGCGACACCATTTATTTTGCACGACGTGTCTGCAGGTAATGAAATAGGAACAAGGAAAAAAGACAGAAAAAAGGACATTGTTACAATAAATTGTTCAGTTTTACATACTAATTAGGCTTTAATTTACTCTTTTTATTGTTTAAGTTTCAGATATGTAATGCGGATTAAATTTATGGGTTTAATATACAGTCTTAAAATTTTAAATAGATACATAATTTCATTACGTTGACGAGAATTGAGAACGGACTGACATATCCTTAAAAAGTCCGAATTAAAATATGAAGAAAAGTATTTAAATTTTAAACCTTTTAATTTAAATTATGTATTAAAGATTTCGAAGAGGGCGTAGTCAGGTCGACAACTTGTATATAATGTTACCGAAAACATTGCCTTGACGACTATTTAACAGAGACAACAAATTCATCTTTGTTAAGCAATTTAATCATTGATTGATGGTATTGGGTTATTGGAGCGGTATTTTTTTTAAGCCAATTTAAAGGCGACTAATTGTTACGTAATACTTTATACAGAGAAAACAGCATTTTGCCTCACTAGGTCACAGAGCACTTACATACAGATAGAATATCAAAGTGAATTAATAATTTTGCCCTAACTGAATTTCATTTCCTCGGAGCTAATTTACTATTCCCTTTGTCTTACCATGTGTGTTTTGTCTATTTTGTTTATGCTACAGGATGTCCCAATGGGGCAAAAGTGCAAAACATTCTATCCGAAAAATAATTGAGACGTTTCGAAACTTTGTCCATGTAATTTATTTTTAGCATGAACTTGCATGTTGTATTTACAAATTTGTTAATCAATTTTTTTATAGACACGTTATTTGGATCTCGTGAATAAAATGTGTTGCAAATTCACGAAATTCAAATTAATAATATTTCTTTTGAATCATAATTAAATTAGACATCATAGATACATATTACTTCAAAAATGATTAAACATTTTATGTTTTAAAAATAATTATAATATAAAAAAATAAATAAAAAAATATTTACCTGAATCCACAGCACAGTTAAATAAATTAAATTAAATAAAATGGCGCGTTCATTATCCGACTAAGCCTGCAATGAGTCGGGTGTTAGTGTCGCGGCATTTACTATTCAACTGACCTCACCAAATAAACACAGCCATGCGCACGAGTAGACCGTTCTTTTGTCGGTGATATATTGCATTTCAACCGATCAATAACAAGCCTTATCTGTAGTAGAATAAAGTTCAAAATCGACTAAATCGTGTTTGATCTATCCAAGGTCCTTAATTCGATCGAGATGGATTTCATTTACAGATTTGTAAATAAATTTTACGCACTCATTTCGCTTAAGATAACTCAAGATTTTATTTTTTTACATTATTTTGTTTATTTTATTTTTGTAGGTTTAACTTTCTAAATATTAAACTCTATGTTAAAATGTCATATTTTCGACCATACAAATGTTTTTACGTTTAAGTCGTCACTACATATTTCAAAGTTAATCTGCTTAACATTTTCTGGTTAGCTGCATTAAAATGACGCTTCATTTAAAAGTGCCGATAGTATTTTGTTTAGCGGCGCTAAAGGAAATAAGACTCTGGTTACTAGACTAATTGCATTGTAATTTAACACTAACAGGGTTTTCTAAGAAACAAGCACAATTAATCTCTTATTATGCGACAAACAAGAGCCAATGTTCCCGCACTTAAGGTAGTAAAAGTAAAATCTTATACCAAAAAAAAATGTTTCTGGTAATGTATAGTTTTTGTAATTTTGTAACAGATGGCGCTAGAAACACTAAGAATGAAAAAAACCTTCTAATTTTTAATTATACATTTATTGTTTACTCTGTTTAGAAATACACTGAAATATACTTGATGTCCATGGGCGTCGTTGACCACCTTGGTGTACACGCTGCTCGTTTGCCCCCTTTTAATA
>NW_013526471.1:894171-947077 GCF_000836215.1 Papilio polytes
TTGAAATTACCGTGAAACACTCTTATTTGAAAGAATATTTTTTCTATTCATTTGATTATTCAATCTTATGAACTAAACACACTAAACAAAGTAGGTTAGATCGTAATTAATAATCTTATTGCCCGAATAAACAATAGAACAACGAAAAGCCAAACAGCACAAAAAATTATAATTATAACAAAAGAACTTAATTTAGTATAGGCGAGGTAGGGACATTACAGTTTGCTAATAAAGAATTTTCTATAGAAAACCTGCCTTACAAAATTAGGTTACAAAAATAATTAGGTTATATTAACAAATCCGCTCGCTATATAAATTCGTTTTGAAAATAATTAGAGAATAGATTGGTAATATATAGTTTGGTCGTAAAGTATACCACAAAACTGTAAACCTGTGGAATACTATGATTATTGCAAACGCACTAATTATGTATTCCATTGAGTCGAAGTCTACCCAACTAAAGCGATTTTGACGCGTGCGTTGATTCCTTTCATATGATAATGTAAAATAACACCGCTTCCAGTAACAATCTGGAAGCAGAAATAACTGACTACAGACATTTGCTGAATTCATTGTATGTTTTAGTTTATTTTTCTTTTATTTTCCTTTCTTTGGCACTAAATGTTTTCCTAATATTTTAAATGCGAAAGTTTAGACGGATGTTTTTTTTAATTTGAAGCCTAAACTGCTGAACGCATCTCGATGAAATTCGGCATAGATGTAGAGCATAATCAGGAAGGTTACATAGGTTTTTTTTTTACTGAATGGCCACTGTTTGCCTTGACAGATTTACAGATTCACCGGGCTTAAGGTGGCCGAGCGCAGTGGCGCTTAATCTAAACTTCGTTTATGAGTAAATTACGTAGGCTACTTGCTTTTTTTTTAATTCCACTCGGACAGCATCTTACACAAGATTGGAAAACATTGTCCAAATCTTTAAGTAGCTTTGAGATAACTGTTGTCAAGTATTTTGACATTCAAGTATTTTGTTTGTTTTAATTTCTTGCAGATCGATAAAATATTATATCCCAGATAAGCAAAGAGATTTTACAGACAGGTGTACTGAGTTGTGATTTGAGATAAGTGTAGTTACACTAGTCGCTAAATGCATTACTATTAAAGTCTATACCTCCTCTCGAAAGAGGATAATTTAAGCCATCGAAAAAATGACTTTAGAGAAATCTAAAGTCATTTATTCGATTGATATTATTAATAAAATATCAATAAAGCCAAACTTATTGGTTATAGGATTGTTATGGTGGACAAAACATGGGCAGAAAAATTACGCAGTGGTCATTTCTGAGTTGAAAAGATGAGTTATAACGTCGTGCGCGTTAACAAGTCTTCAGAATATTTCACGTTATCACTGATATTAAAATACGTTTGTCCACTTTAAAATAATCGAAGTTAGTAAAACCAGAAAATATTATCAGTAACATCGGTTCTGACCAGCAGTTTGAGAAAACAACATTATTTTGTAACAGATAAAATAAGATAAGGTATGTGCTTGTATCACAGTGATCAATCAATATCTCTGAAGAAATTGCATAATCTTCTAGATAGTTGGTCAAGTGAAATCCAAAACTGAAGTACAAAGGGAGGGGCAGCTGCCACACTCCCTAGAAGGCCGAAAATTACAAAGTAATACGAACATTTACAAAAAACAGAACATTGACAAAAAAAAATACGCTTCACTAAGTAAATTCCAGGAAATAAATTACTGCAGCATTCTACCTACATTTTATTACAAAAGCGCGCTATCACATTTCTTATTAATACTACAAATGCAAAAGTTTGTATGGATGGATGGACGTTTGTATGTATATCCAAACAGCTGAAATAAAAAGTAAAAATAGCTTTATTGATTTTCCCTTTGAAGGGATTGGTGTCCAAACTAGGGTAGCGCCTTGTGTTATAGATCACCATGACCTCAAAAAATCTCGATATTTAGCTCAGATGTAGATCACAGTCTCAAAGAATCCATTGGTCACTTACTTTTAAACATTAATACAATTGTAACAACGTAATTAATTTAAACACTTAGACCACTATGAATGGCGCGCTATTCTAATACGACTGAATGACATTGACAGCTGTCACAGGGACGAGATGTATATGTCAATGATGTAATGTTGCTCCGCTACTCCGGTACAGTACTTATTTCTTCTTAACATTATTAAGTTTTTGGTTTCTTAATTCCACACAAACGAAGTCGCGAACAAAAACTAGATTCTATTTTCTTTAACAGAAGTTACGGTAGTCTGTAATTTGATTTCTACTCTCAACCGCTCCTCGTGCCAATTTCAATTGATAAGATTAGGCTTTTTGTGTCACTTGTCATACTGTGACAACCTTATCAGCATTCGAAACTTTTGAATTATCGATACTTACGATTATCTCTGGGTGTGGATTTGTTTATTCATATTGTTAATGTTCGTAAAATAGTACTTTCTTACGATTAGGTGGCTATAGCTACAGTAAGAAACCTGTATCTTACGAACATTATTTTTGTAAAAATCGGGACATTTGAAGGCTGTGTTTTTTTCTTATAAGAACTCAAGTTAACTTAATGTTTGCAGAATGTATAGTCAACCATATCTGGAATTACAAAAACATTTGAATAACGCTTTCTAATTAGTATTAGCTAAATGTTTTGCCTGCTTTTGAACTAAAAACTTGATTAGTAGATTGTGTTCGTCCAGACTATGTTCCACATCTATTATGGAGATATATAGCAAACACTCAACCATGAATTCCCATATTTTACGTCACAAATAGAAATATGCTACAACTTGATGACAACTATAAAATAAAACGATTTTTTTATAGCTGTTTATCCGTACATGTAACATAATACACACTTATGTTTCTAATTTAGTGAAGCATTGTCTCGGTGACGACATCCGCAGAATTGAAATCACAATTAACACTTATATATGTACATACTGCATTGGATCACACGAAGACATTAAAACAGTGAATAGGGCAGTAGCATAGCCCAGTACTGCTATTATTTGATCGCTCTTCTGAACAGTAAGTATCCGATTTCTCAAGATACTACATAGTCCTACTCTCTGCTGTATTCCTCTGTGAAACTAATGTGAAACGGAAATAATAATGCGATGAAGTAGATTGGTTACTCATTTTACACACTAATTTTAGCTGACCTTTGCGACATGATTTGTCAACGAGAATAAAAAAAACTGAGTCATGTTACTCCCGCTTACAAAGCTTCTTTCCATTAAAAGTCCCGTTTCTTCAATCGCTTCATAGACTTGATTTTTTATTTCAGTAGAAGTAATGCAGATACAAGCTAGATTTTTACAAATTTGGTTACATTTTCAAAATGTAACACTATAGAGTAAAGTTTGTCCAATCGTGATTCTTTTCCAGCAGATTGTAGTAAAAGGCCTGAATTGATAGACACTAAAATGAAATGAAACAAATATTTATAAAAGTCCTGTTCCAAGCTTCCCAAAAAGCGCAATTTGGTCCTTACTCCAATACTTTATACTAATATTTTAAATGCAAAAGTTTAGATAGATGGATGGATGGATGTTTGTTAGAGTTTGTAGCCTAAACGTCTGAACAGATTTTGATGAAATTTGATAAAGATGTAGAGGACTGTCTGGAAGAACACATGTGCTACTTAATTTTGTTTTTTTTTTAATTCCAAAGGGACGGAGTCGCGGGCGAAAGCTAGGAATTTAATAACTTGAAACATTAATCGAAGTTTCGTCACTAGGTTCCGGTTAGTTTTCTAATCTTTTCTATAAGTTTATCGTTGTAAGACGTCATCCCACTCTAGTCAGATTACAGTCGATTGCATGAGATTATGCATCTCGTTTACTATCTATAGCAGAGGTTCACAACCTCGTCGCCGAGGGCTCCATGACGCTCGCGTATTTTTTTTTAAACATTAATTAAAAATGTGAATTTGTTAGTTTTAATTTTTTTGGAGTGCCCAGCAAGGTTTATTAATGCGATATTCTATGTAGGAGTAGTTAAGTTATTTTTTTTATAATAGTAGGGGGCAAACGAGCGGCGAGGATACAGAAGTGGTCAAAGACACCCATGGACATCCGCAACACCAGAGGAACTACAGATGCGTAAATATATTTTTTGGGTGTATAGATTTGCATAATAAATCTATTATTTTGAATGTTAAATTTACGTTTAATTAAATTTATGTTCACATTTATTAATAAATTATAAGAAAATATAGATAAAGAATCCCATTGGCATTCTTATAAGTGATGGGAATGAGAAGATACGGAAGGTGTGGGTCGATTAAAAATAGGTGGTGCTCTCTGTACTTTAGAATGTGCTCTAGATTACAATAATGTTGGAAACCCCTGATCTATAGCGTTCGCTCATTTATCTTGTATCCGGTGGTTTGTTTTGCACGTTGAGAACAAGAGCACTCTTATGTTCCACGTGCCAATTTTTAATTTGAGATAATATTGATAATTGATTAAACAAAAGTCATATTCTACTTCAGTACTTCATTCAAAAGTACGAGTAGGTAGATACCTATTTCACCAAATGAAGATTCATTCGTTAAAATTAATACATTTGTCCGTAGACTGCAGACAGCCACAATCAAACTGACACATGCAGAATCACATAATTTCACTTCTAATCAATACTTTAAATGCAAAAGTTTGATGGATGGATAAATAAATAATCCAAAAATGTTTTTACATTTTTTGGTAGTGTTACATGTGACATAGTAAACAAGATTTTCTCATAGCGCCTGTAAAAAGTAAATAGCAAATACGTTTAAAGCAAAATAAGCTCTTTGATCAAAAAAATTAAAATAGGAGATGAAATCAAAACTATAGGGTTAAGTAAACTACTGGATTATCTTCCGCTGTTAGTTACTGACTACTACCATTTGTAAAATAAGTTATTTGAATGCAATTAATTTCTGCAAAAACCTTGTTTCAGCAGTTTAATTCGTATCTTTGAATTTGTGTTATCGCTGCAGTTTGTGAGTTAATTGTATTTTCCGTATTCTTTAATGGATTTGTCTAAAACAATGTGTAGCAGCAAGAATTAAAGAATTTTTTAGTTTATGCCATTCTATATTTATATTAAGCGAACGTTTTATTTTTAATTTAGCTGTTCCCGTGCGGTATCATCCGCATGAAATAAAACTTTATTTCATTGTTTACATTTGTCAAATTTCCCAATTGCAAATGTCAAAATGCATGCATAAATGACAACGAAGGCCCTTGACATTTGATAACAATTACCGTTACCATAATAACCTTGCAGCCTTAATGTTGGCATCTTGTTTATGGTCTCTTTCCCACATGAAGGATTTTTTCACATTTGTTTACCATGTGAATTTAATAGCGTGAAAATATAGTCTAAAGCGTGTCGTGAGTGTAGGGCTATTTTTTAAAGAGAGTATTATTCAAAAATATGCTGTGCTTGCTGATGGCGTAGGATCCACAAAACAGTGTGCTTTATTATGTTAAGTATTGATTGATAACTTAAAAGCACATAAAATGTAAATTCACTGCATAATATGTGGAAATAATATGCATAAAATTAATGGCATAAATTAATCTCTAGTCTAAAAAAATAGTTTTCACATCTCTCTTACGAAGATAAAGTCTTTTGTAACAATGAATCTCAAAACGGTTATGTACTGGAGGAACATTATTTAAATTTTGGATGAAAAAAAAACAAGAGTAGTTTCTGAAACTTTGAATAAACTCAATTCAAATAATAGCAATTGCGTGAAGTAATATTGAGCAGACGATTTTCTGAGTCACCAAGAAGATTTCAAAGTTATTTTGTCTCTTTAACTCTAATTAATTTCTACTGTAATTGGAAAACTTGAAACTTGAACTTACTTGTAACCACAACACCGTCTATAAGATGACGTAGCCTAATGTACAGCCACGGAAATTGTCGGTGTCAAACTTACAAAAATATTGCCTTGTACGCAACAAGACAAGCTACGTCTACTAACAAATAACGAATTAGGTAGTAATCAGTTGCTCAAACGATGGGATAAAAAACATACAGACGAGAGTACCTCCTTCTTTTGGAAGTCTTTCAATAATAAAAAGCAATTATTTGTGGACCACTAGTCGGCATTTTTCGTCTAATATTTAAAATTTTTTCTGCATTGTCGTCTCAATGTGTAAAGACAAACGATTGTAGTAAATACGTACAAACATGGAAACTATGAGAAAAAAAAACAAATGCAGAGAAATAACGCAATAACTGCAAATAAAACACTGATTTCTGTTACACAAAAAAAAATCTTATAACTTTTTAATTATAAATGTACATGAGATATCGAAGAGGTTATTTGTTCCATATTCTCTATAGATTTTCTATCGCTACTTAAATATTTTTAATTAACTGTGTTCAAATATTTATTTAAACAGTTATATGTTTTACTTCAGTCTTCAATATGCAAAATAATTTAATGAAAAACAGATGAGTATTGTTGTTTAAGTCCATATTTGCATCATTAATAATCTGCACTAACATTATATAGAGAAAAGATTTGCATTACATTGCATATACATACAAAAATGCATGTATAACTCATAAAGTAATGGGCCGATTTGAATTAATTTCGCCAATAAAAGCAACGATATCACAGAGTTACATAGGCTATACTGCTTAATTTTTTTTATTTCACTGAAACAAAGTCGCGAGCAACAGCTAGTATCTTAATTAAATCAACCAGAATGTTTCATACTTGTATATCAGCTGACCCGTTGCTCTCTTGGAATAATTCCCACGCCTTGCAATATTAAAATGATAAAATAGGATTGGTATAATGAGAATTTGCATTCTATGTTCTATCTTTAGGGCTGTAGTCGTTTAAACGATTTACTGTTCAGCCCACTACCACCCATGGCCCCACCTACCCTCGAATCATACGGGCCGAATCGCGGGAGGGGCGCGCGGTTTGGTTTAAACAATTTATACACATTGGAACTTTAAAAAAACTAACAGGAAGCAACTTTTAAATGTGTTTGTACGAAAAAGTCTCTATCAGTACACGGCTAATTGCTTTTTACTATTGTCTCGTTGTTTGAACAACTCACCTCCCTCCTCTCCTCCTAATTAGTTATTTATAAGAAGAGGCGGTGTTTGTTGTTGTTCCTTACAAAGCAATTTCTCTGCAAGTAACACCGCGATCTTCCGCAACTGTACGTGAATGTAATGCAGTATTGAATGTGTTCATAGAAAAATAATTTAATTTTCATCAAATTTACTTTCAACGAACAATCTGTTGAGTTTTCGAATCTATTGAAGCTCAATAAGCGCTGATGTAAACTCGCTACATCGGGTTAATTACGGTCTGGGGACGGAAAATATAATTTATATCCTATTGAAACATTATAAACAAGATCAATGGATATCAATAATGATTGATTGATTCGATATACACAAAGGATCCAAATGGATCTAAAAACAAGGGTTTCGAAAAACAGTTGACATTACGCGTACATATATTCACCATCATCATCACCAGCTCACTATACGTCCCCACTGAGAGGCTACCTACCCTAAGTAAGAGTGACTAGGCCTTAGTCAACCATTCTGCACTGCGAATTGACTTCACACATATCTTTGAATTTCTTCGTCGACATGTGCAGGCTGCATCATGATGTTTTCCTTCGCCGTTGAACATCGGGTAAATTGTGTACATATCAAATTAGAAAAATCGAAAATCACATTGGTACATAGCGGGATTCGAACCCAAGAACTGTTGAATACAAGTCAAATTACTGAGTCACCGACGCTCGTACAAATAATATTAAAGCATAAATACGGAATTTTCTACGGATATTTTTACCCAATACATTATTAAGCTTTCTCTTTTTCACAAAGCGAAAGCGGCAGTTCCATTCAGCACAACAAGATCATAAAAATACGAATTTCCGAGAATTGAAAAATCTCTTTTGAACAGATTGTGCTGGCTTATTTAATTAAATTACCAAGAAACAAACTCCAAGACTTTTTTAATTGTAGATAGTAAATACGAGCATATAACTGTATGATGAATGAATATTCATAGATTTTTCTAACCTATCTAATAATTATTTAACTTAATATTATATTAGGATGATTAGAAATTTAAAAGAAAATTGTAATATTGAAAATGACTGCCAATATCAATTATAAGAAAAAAAAAACTCGAATATTCTGAATTCAATACATTTATTTTATCATAATACGAGTACATTCAAATATAGAACATCAATATGTTTTTTTTTTAATTTCATTTATACGAGTTAATATTTATATACTAGGAAAATAATATAAACAGATAAAATAATATTAAAGCTTAAAACAAATTTATCTCACTCCAAATGCACTAATTATTTACATAAATAATTTTGAAAAATTGTTACAATCACAGATATCGGAATAATCGGGCTTATCATTAAAACAGTGTTTATCCACATTTTAGGGATACATTGACATTCAAAGCACTTGTACAAAAACAAACTGTCATCTATAATTCAAATACTTAAGCCCGCAACACACGCTCAGTTTTATCTGAACAGTAACTTCGTTCAGATAAATCTAACGTGTGTATCGGGCTTTACTCGTAGTATCAATCACTAAATCTCGCACAAACTAAGTCTTTACAAAATCGTTTGCATATTTAGTTAATACTCATAGTATTTAATTATAAATATTTAAATTCTAATGCATGAATTTAGTTTACTATTTACATCAAATTATGCCTATATAATGTTAGTCGTATACAGATTAGAAACCCTTACTGTCGAATACTGAAAATAATCTGAAATACTAATCTGACGTCAGTATTCAAATAGTGTTTGAAGTGGAGTATTTTTTAAGCCGCTGTTTTAATATTCGGCCGTTCGTTGCTTTAAACTATGGATTAACAATTTTTAAATTCAAATATATACATTTCTTAAAATCAGGTACGACTAAAGCTCTGTATATACAATCGTTGTTTTAATAAACTGATTTACATCTTATTTTAATACAAATTACTGTTTTTAAAAACAGTTAAATTGGAACACATTTTTAATGAATATTTATATATGAAAAAAGCTACACGGAATATAAATAAATTTTTAAAAACGCATCATAGACATAGTACGTAACTATTTTTACATGTAGAAATATACATATACATTTAGGTTTACAAATATGCTAAAGCTTCCATCACTTATTTGAACATAATAAATAAACACAAATTTACATAAATTTTGTAGATATTTAATAACAATTAGATCCTTATTTTTATAATAGTTTTTTTTTAGATATAATTCGTTTTCACTTGCTAATTACAAATAGCTATAATAATAATAAATAAAATACAATTAAAAAACATCTTAATATCACTACACTTAAGTTACCTTTTGAGCACTTCGTATAATCACTATTTAGAGTATAAATTCACGAAGCGGGATGGAAATGTTCACTTCACAAAATTCACTTAACTCTCAGTTTTAAACTTTACTCATATAGTGGGTGTGCGGGCACATTGGCCTTGGACTGAGCGGTTCTGGGCCAAGTTATACGATACAGGAATTGGCTGCCTTCTTCTCCTGTCTCTATTACCTGACGTGAAAGGATTAAAAGATTTATCAAAATTTACGTCATACCGATATAAGGAAGTTCTAGCTTTTAAGAAATATCTCTCCATATAACAAAACACTTTATGTGTATTAAATTATTTAATAATAATAAATGAATTTTTATTATCTGATTTCTATTAAGACAAGTTAATTTATGTTGCTCTCAAAAACATTGAATTAAGTATAATAATTACATATCAAATCACACTTTAGTTAAATTTCGCTAACTTAAAAATTTAACTTTGTTATTGAAGTAATGCGATGCATACATACGTCAACAAGATGTTATTATAGTGAAGGTAAATAACGAATATTTGCAACACAGTTGCGAGAATATATTTGGTGATTTACTGAGATTACTTAAATTGTACTGTACAAAAAGTATGCAGATGTTGTCGAATACGTTACGAAAATCCCATGAATTTTCGTGATAACTCCTCTATTAAGAGGGATACGCACTTGAGTGACAGGACGCGAGATGACGGGCGCGGGTAGTGCGGGATGCGCGGGGAGGCCGCCGCTGCCCAGAGCCGTGCTGTGCGAACCGCTGTGTGAGCCGCTGCTAAACACACTCCTCTCCTTCCAGTCCATCCAGCTCTACACAATAAAACATAATATAGTAAACATTAGTAGTTTTTCGTTAATTTAATAATATTTCCTTTAACCATCACAACTAAGCTTTAGGCTTGTGCTAATGGTTCATGACAATAATCGAACGGAGGGATTCGAAACCTCGATCGCAAGATCGGTAATCCGTACCACAAAGCATTAGGCTATTGTCGTTATACATTAACGTCGTAACAAATGAATATTTTTTCAGAACGGACACAAACCTACTAATTAAATTCAAAGTTGGACGGTATTATACCCTATATATTGTAGTACTTTTAATACAAAAGTATAGTACCTGTGCGTCCAGTATGGCTGCCCCTTACAACGCATGCAGTAGCGTCCTGACTGGACGGCGGCGGCGTAACCTGCTTACCAGATTCCGACTTGTCTGGGAAACACCGCCTGCAATACTTATTTCATTTTGAAAGCTGGAGTATACCATCCAGAGAGATTCAAATGTAAAATTATAGAGCGGACATACTGGATATCTTATTAATATTATAAATGCGAAAGTGTAGATGATTCAATGGATTTTTGTTAGAGTTTGTAATTTATTTAGATATACCATTAAAAAAATTGAAAGACTGCTGCCACAAAATTAGTCATGTGGAAAATTTGTAGCTATGAAAGAGCTATAAAAAACATAAGTGGAAAATACATATTCGATACATCTATATAACAAACTTACTTAAACAATCTGCAACTTTTCAACAAGTTGATAAACGCCTGTCTAAATTTTCTATTCATGAAGCAATACGTAATCGGGTTGCAGCAGGATGAGCAGTACGCCAGAAGTTGTAGCGATACGATACCCTTCGATCCAACGTATTTGTACAATTCGTCAGGATAGAACAAATAGATCTGGAACGATCATTTCAATGTTTACAAGGAAATGTATCTGTTCAAATAGTATTGCCCTTTATTTGGCATTCAATAAAAAGAAAATCTTACAAAGTATTTACGTAGACAGTCAAGAAATCAAGTTCTTACTATGACAGATAAGGGAATCAATAAAGGGTTTACAACTATATTGAAATTTTACTGTGTAGTATAAAAAGAAAATCTGACAACCGTAAGCATTAAAAAACCTAAAAGCTGTTTATATCTAGCATATGTTTACTGTTTACATTTTACGATAGACCTTGATACAAACATCAGGGGTGTCACAAATTGTAAACAACTTTCTAGAAACTTTATTGAACGTAATTAAAGTAAAGCTTTTAGATGTCTTTTTTGTCGAAAAGTTTTACTTACCGTATTTATAACATGCAATGGAGTCCAGCAGACGAAAAATTCTAGGATAATAACAAACAGCATTCGGATAACCTGCAAGAAAACATTGTGATAATATTCTAAATTATTTTAAATTATATCGGGTCTGTCCCACCAAATTGCAAATTGTCTGATAACAATCTAACGTGTAAAATGCATGATAGAAATATCGGATTTTGTTCCCTTATCTGGCAGCAACGTCATTGTTAAACTATATGAGCCTCTTCAACCAGTGGTGGGACAGGCCCTTACTATTTATAAATTATATTAAAAGCGTGGAAGTAGGTCACGCGATGCTATACAATTTCCGCGAGCAGCTAGTGACAAATTTGAGGTGATATTTTAAAAAGAAATCTGCGCTGCAAATAGATTCCAAAAACAAATAGAGGAAGCATAGTCGATCCTTCATTTGAGACATTTTTCACATGATCCACTAACGCTATTTATTGATAGGTCCTCAAAACAGATGTCACAATAGTTAATAGTATTTAAATTAATTGCCAATAGTTGTCATTAAATAAAATTTAAATGGTTAAGGTGCATAGACATGAAGTGGCGTACCAAACTTAACAACTAACATAGTACCTTGCAAAGAAGTTACCGGTGAAAAAAAGTTATTCCCTATGTCTAGTCTGTATATTTATTAAATTTCTTTGGCGCACTGCAAGTGAAACTAAAGTGGATCGTTTACCGCGGGGATCCGCTAGGCGCGATTGGAACCGGAATATCGTACAAGTATTACCGCACGGTTAAATACTTGTACTGTCATTTTATATGTTAAGAAATCATGCATGAAAATTCTTGAGAAAGGAAATTATCATCACGAGTTTATTTATTACGCTAACTGAAGAGAAGTGGCTGAAAAACAGCTTGACACTGGATTTCAACCATTATGAATTTAGCTGAGCCTCCTCCTTTTTGCCATCTCTTACAAATATTCATATACGTTTTTTATTACACTGTATTTTATTACGACAGCAAAAACGTTATTTATTTATTTTAATCATTACCTTACGCTTAGCTTCAATACTTTTATCAATGTGTGTTGAACGCACCACATGTCGAAATTCAATGTCAGTATGCATGCAATACGTTTCCTTCTTGTCCGCATCGACTTCGTAGTTTTCCTGTTGCTATAATAAATGTAAATCAGAGACATGTGAATCTTTTTAATTACGTATAACCTAGAAAAAATCATGAACCTGAATATCATTCCATTTATTCCACTATATCAACTACCTATCAAAGTGTTACTTTGTTTCGTTAGTAATCCCCATATTACCTTTACAAGTGGCTGCATAACAAGGAGAGCGTATTTTATTGCTTGTTTCAAATAAAGGAAATTTTTCCTTATTCAAAAAATTCTTTTCATAATCTGCATCAAAAGTAGCATTTTTCTGAATTGATAGCTAAGATGAAGACCTTTTATGATGTTGACTTAATAAAATAAAGTACAGTCGGGAGATTCTGCGGTGTTCTATATTTGAAATTGCCTTGTTCCTTTTAACAAGATGAACCCCGCCTCAAATATCCAACAAGATAGCAGTCTGTTGCGCAAAGACGGATGTAAAAGCAATTACCCGCGTACTACTGACCGACCTTTTTTCGAACAGACACATTGAATAGCTGCCTTCTATTGTTTTTTTTCTCACGTTGCCGTCTTTTTACGGTCGGGCACAACCAGATTTCCCGACTGTATATATCCCACGGATTCTAGATAGCAAGACCAAGGTGTAACCCACTGCGCCGACGTTATAGTCTTATTTAAGAGCATTTATAAATAATAACATATTATTAAAGATATTTACAGTTTAATTAAATCGTTCTAACTTACCTTGGTTACACTCTTCGATCCCCAAGTGTCCCTGTAGCAAACATCCCTCTCCTTGCTCTTCAAAGTTGGCGTCCGTGAGCCTAAATGATTGCTTTTGCAAGATTCCTCTCTAGTAACTAAACATTTCTATTATTAATATCAATTTTAAAAAAGTTAATTTAATTTAATAGCTTAACATTTTATAAATTTTAGCAAGAATGTCCAATTTAAGAGTTATAAGAAAAAAATTGTCTTACGAGTTTTTTGCCAGTTGAAATTATGTTGAATCTCATGTCTCATGCCTCGCCACAGCTTCGTGACTATTAGACAATACGCGAACGACATTATAAAGAATGGGACCAGAAGTAACGCTGCATCCAAACCCAGATTAAAGGCCCTCTCCAACTCTAAGCTGGACCAAACCTCCCTACATTTGTACGCTAAAATTTTAAATTTATATATGAATATAAAAGAACAATCAATCACAAACATTTTATCAAACGCATAAAAGTACATTAAAAAGAAAACTATACTCTACGTTTCACGTTATGGAATAATAATGACCCTTTCAACAGCATCGAAAAAGTTGCTAATATTTGATAAGATGCTTAAAACAAACAACAGAACAAACTCTATTCATTATTAAGCTAATAAAACCAAACATAAGCCAAGAATAAGTTAATTAAATCAAGTTGTGTTTTACCTGAAATGTAATCGTTAAAGTCAAATATTAATTTCATTGTTTATTACATTTGTTTAAATATTCTTACCATTTCCTCTCATAGGTTGTAACGTTGAGACAATTAATATCGGCGCATTTAGAACAAGAGATAGAATCCAAACCATACCGATCATTTTGTATGCGTGGCATTGTGTCTGCCATTTCCTAGATTTCAACGGCCGGCATATTGCAAAATATCTCTCCAGAGATATAGCTACTAGAGTCCATACATCCACCGATACTGATACAGCTAAAAAATTAAATATAGTGTAACATAGCTTTACAGAAGTAGTCCGGAATAATATTTTATGCATGAATAGTTTCATTCGCACTGTTCTATACCACGAAGATCACCCACCCACCACACAGAAGATCGTTTCAGTCCCTTTCCTGTCCACTATTTTAGAACAAAAAGCACGGTAAGACGAAGTGGAAGGAAACTATACAAAAGAAGTGTGAATTTTCTGTGCGTCTTTTGTCTTTTTTTTATATAACATAAGGTGGCAAACGAGCAAGCAACTGCAGATGCGTTGCCTACCCTTATACGACGGAGGAGGAGACGCACATAAAGAGGATATTTCCCCTTCCTATGCATCTCCTCCACCGTCAAATCCACTTCCTCTTCCCAACCTCTCCTTATAAGAAAAGGGTGGTAAAGAGAAAGGGACTTAAATTAGGCCTCCGGCACCACACTCATCAGACGAAACACGGCATTGGTTCCATTTCACGCCTGTCTTCTGTGTGGTCGTGGTATTACACCGGGCGTGCCGGCCCATTCGTGCTAAGATGTTAAATCGGGCACTACCACTGTTAAAAAAACTACTGCTACGTTTAAACTGTCTTTTAAACGTAGCATTGCAACTAACTAATTTTAATGGGCAACGGTCGCTTTGATTTTTAGGTAATTGTTGAGGTCCCTCGTTAGTATAATATAAAAAAAAACACAATAGAAGAGATGTATAGACTGTGACAAATTACAACGTTACGAGTTGAACCTAGAGTGGAATAGAGAAATGATAAATCCATTGGTAGAATTTATCTTTAAATCTTATACCGTAACTTATAAAAAGCATACAACGTTAAACTTGTTAACAACGCGAAAATAAATTTTAACATGAGCGTTATATAAAATAAGGTATCAGTGCTAGTCTAAAATTAACTACAAAAATCATTACAGCGAGAAGCATTCCCGTTTTGAATTCATATACGAGTGGACCGCAGTATTGATTAAATTCCGTATTGATGGTCCTACCAACACCAGTCTCGGTTAGCCAGAAACATGTATGTTAAATGTAAAATTATCTTACCTTGCAAATAAGGAATCAGTTTGCACAAAATCCCTCCGAATAGAAACCGTCTATATATTTGTCCAACTAACGTGAAAGGTAAACAAAACACGCCGAGCAAAAAATCTGAAATCGCCTAAAACATAACAGTCGTATTAAGCAATGTTTTATGGACAAAATCCAAATATAAATTCGAATTGTTAGATATTTTTGTTTATGATGCATATTGTATGGAAAGTAATCAATCTCTAAAGTAACAGCATACATTTTAAAAGAGTTTAAAAACATCAAGGATATATCGACGTTGTCATCCGTATAGTTTATGTTATATCATGTGTTTTAGTTCTTAATATATTAACAAACTGCCGCACTCAAAGTCATTATGTGATCGCTAAAGTATAATTTGGTATTATTTTTATACCATTTCTACACTTAATCATTAAATATTATGGCAACTCTACTGTAGTTTGAGTTATATTATTTATTGAACAGAATGTTTGAAGTAAACTTACCAAATTTAATAAATATACATTAGTGACAGTTCTCATTCGTCGATTGCTCGCTAACGTTGTAATAACAAGACAATTCCCAGATATCGAAAGCATGAAGATGATGAAGTACGGCGGGAGAACAAACCGCCATTCGTACGCGTTGCTGACAACGGTCGTGTTGCGAACCGATACCATCGTTGTCGCGCTAGACGGATTCCTCGACAGTAATAATGAGCTGACATTGTAAGTCAGCGTCAGATTGGTCTCCTCCATGTTTGCTATAATAAAATAGTTATTGTCCATTCAATTAAGGTACTTAATTCACTAGAAGAACGAAGTTGGAAGTCAATGTAGCAGCCGAGGGAGACTGGCGCCTGACAGTAACCTTGGAAAGTCTGACTTGACGGGATTAAAAAGCAATTTGTAGTTGTCCAACAAACTGGGATATCTTACTTCTCAACAATGTTGAAATTGTTTCCTACATAAACGTACAGTTCTTGTCATAAAAGAACAGAAACATTGACACAAAAATAACATCCGATATTGGTTTTGTTTAAGTACATTATTACAAGAAAGATCTTTGTTCGATGTATTGTATTTACTTAGTATACTCAAAGTGTATTTGAAACTATTTATGCCCGTGACTCCGTCTGCGTGTAATTAAAAACTAAGTAGTACATGTGTTCTTCCAGAGTATGCTCTATATTTACGCTAAATTTAATTGAGACCCATTACGCCACAATCTCTAACAAACAATCATCCATTCATTAAAGCTTTTGCATTGACAATATTAGTAAGATATTATATAGGTTGGCGACAGGAAGGCGGCCGGATGTAAAAATAACGTAAAACATTCAGGTTTATAATATCTTGTGGGCCGACTTTACATGAGTGGCCAGGACAGGGCGACTACAAAATATATAGAAATTCCCTTTTGATCTTTTCGTCCCTTAAAATATACACTTAAATATTAATTATCTGTCAAGTATATGTCGTTCGTGTATTAAAAAGTCAAATTAAAAAAAAAATCTTCTTGCGACATAAAAATTATTTTATTCTTCATTAATACTTTCATTCTTAAACCTTGGCTATTTATTACATTACCTATCAAGAAACATAACATAACAAGAAACATAAACTTTTAAGGGTTTTTTTTAAAGAACCTTTTTATTATCTACTAATTTTCGGAGTTAAAAAAGCAAATGCAAATATCCTATATGTTCTTCCAGACTATCCTCTACATCTATGCCAAATTTCATCGAAATCCGTTCAGCCGTTTAGGCTACAAACTCTAACAAACATCCATCCATCCATCTAAACTTTCGCATTTATGTTAGTAAGGTGGAGACATGTCCAAATATTCCTAAGAATTTTAAACTCTGTGGGAATTATCGTAGCTTCGTATTAGTGGAAAATGATATTCAGCTCGATCATACATACATAATGACCAAATGTAACTGACAATTAAACGAAATGTACAGCCAGTGATACCATAAGTTCCTCGAAACAAAGTTCACCTTCAAAGGCTATTGTAACAATTCCGGATATTGAAACAACGTCCGTCATGTCGTACCAACAATGTTAGCCTAGAATTTACCTTTGGGATATCACTCATGTGTAAATGTACTCAATGGTAGTAACCAATAGTAGTTCAAAACGGATATAAGTAATAGAACAACAGAGATTACTCGAATCGTCGGACGTACTGAGAGCAATAAATGAACAACATAGTACGAAGTACTAAGGATCAATAATAATTTGAGATCGATTTAGAAATCATTTTCATGACTTTCTTTGTAGCTGAGTACAAAAAATATTCATCCTCAAAACAATCATACTGATCATACTAATATTATAAATGCGAATGTTTAGATGGTTTGTAGCCTAAACGCCTGAACGGTTTGATGAAATTCGGTATAGATGTACAGGATAGTCTGGAAGAACACATTGGCTACTCTCTTTTGTTTCTTTTAATATCTCGCGGACGGAGTCGCGGACGAGAGCTACTAGATAATAATTTTATTGCTCTTATGATCTTTTTATTTATTAATTAGAACTAAATTTAAACACTGGATTTTAAATGTAAACTTTATTTAAAATGCGGGCAACACAGCTGTAGTTTCTCTGATATTGCGAATGTCCATGGTTGTCTTTGATCACCTTGGCGTTCCCTTAGTTCGTTTACTCCTTTGTCTTATCTCTATGCTATTATTGTAAAGAGAAAATATTGGTATTTTCGCATGTATTGAAATAACTCAAAAACTACTGAGACGATAATAAAATTCTTTCACCATTAAAAAGCTACACCTTCACTGAGTGACATAGGCCATATCTTTTACTTTTTTTTTAATTTCACGCGGACGAAATCGTGAGGAACTGATAGTAAAAAATAATCTCATTTCAAATAACATATGTATATAATAATCGCTAGTCAAAACTTTTAACATATTTTAAAAAAAATAACAAAGTACCTCTTATAAGTTATTTATGCTAATTTATTAGTCTTAAATAAAATAAAATTTTACTAAGAATACGAAAGTTTAGATGGATTAGTGTTTGTTAAAAGGTATCTTCTATACGCCTGAACAGATTTCCACGAAAGTTGGAGAGCATAGTCTAGAGAACACAGGCTACTTAACCATTATTTTAATTTCACGCAGACAGAGTCGCAATCGACAACTAGGAAATAAATAAAGTTGTATAATAATCACTAATTAACTTTACATTAACGTATTTGTAACTTAAACTTAATTATGTATAGTTTTCTAAACTTACCTTTTGGTTATATTAAGTTTTCACAAATTGTATTTAAGTTACAATGAATATGAACCATAATTCCACTGTCGTATAGACTGCTTACACTAAATACACGATTAAATTCATTAGATTAATAAACTTTAAATTGATAATAGTTATTCACTCACAACACTATATTTACAACTACGAGAAAGTAAAAAAATCACACTAATTTAACACTACACTTAATATAAACATTATTTTGAAAACATTACTTTACCACGAATTTTTGTTTATTATACTTAACTTTGAAACAACGGTCGCGAGAACGGAACTTGGACAGATTTCGAACAACACTGAACTTGTGCGCTTTTACGGAAAGCGTCGGGACCGAGTGAGATTTTAAACGACTGTGACCAAACTAATACGTCTCGGACCAAACGCATGCGCAAAATGAAATATAGCTTTATACATGTAAATATTTACTTCAACAAAATGATAAAACATTTGAAATCAATCTGTTTTTTAGATTCAAAGTCAAATATAACTTGAATCGATATTGCATGAAAAAAGCAAATTTATTAATAATTGTTTTATTATAAGGACATTGTCCAGTGGTAAAAATTTATTTTGATGATGATTGTGATGATGAAATAAAAATAAGCTGTTTGAGTGTATAACGAATACAACGAGGACCATTGTAGTGAGATAAATTGTCATACCAGTTGTCAAAAAAAATTCTAGAAGTGTTAATATAATAAAAATTTAATAAGTACACTGCGTCCACGGTCTCTACTCTTGTAATCAAGGTAAAATCTCATTGCGTTCTTCGTTGTATCCTTTAACATACCCCGATCATGTCTTACTCTTCTAATCCCCTATTAATTCCAAGTATACTTTCCTCTAATCTTAAAGATATTCTGCAATACAAATCAAAATTGCTAATAATTGCTTTACGATAAAAAGTCTACATTATCTTGTTGCTAATAAAATGCGCCACTAACTTAAGCTACTTTGAAGGGAAAATGAAATAAAACCATGATTTGATTTGCTTTGAATAATATATTTTATTTTACATTTTAGAAAGAAATAAATCTGTGACGGATTAATCTTCTGATTCTATTTTATAAGTAGCATCTATTGAACGTTGCAGGTCAATGACAGATATTGACTCGACGTCATTTGATTCACCTATCCGTACCTTTATTGGTCCCACAGGGAAAAATCTGCTAGAAAATGTGACTTCACCATTACCGAAGAATAATTCGATCGAACTTGCATCAATATATGCTTTCAAATGTAATTTATCAGTAGGTCTCCATTTAGCACGACGAACGCCATCTTTGCCTCCGCGATCTAACGTCACTATACCTCGCTTGTAGTTGTAGCTGATTAAAACGTTGCTGGATTCATTTGTAGATTGGATCCATATTTCTAAATCTTTGTTTGCCGATGATTTGATATGGATTTCTCCACTTTTGTCTCTGAGATTAATTTCAGCACCTGCTCGTCCCTTCCCAATGAATCTTGTTCGTCCTCTGATTGATGCTATTTCTTTTACGGGTCTCTGAATTAGGCGATTATATTTGTCTAGTGATAACTCTCTAGGAATTGTCATTTGACCGGTAAAACCGTCCTCAGCTTCCGCATAGTTCTGATCCCACATATCCATCCAAGCAATTACTATTCTACGTTTTGATTTGTCCAGAATAGTTTGCGTAGCATATAAATCGTGGCCGTAATCCAATTCAATAAATTCAGTTTTAGGAGTAAACATATTAGTCTTGTAATCGAAATCTCCGACAATATATCCAGTTTGATATAAATTCCTGTATTTATATCCTGATGGAGGTATTCCTTGTGGTGAAAATAAAAGAACGAAACGACCGTTCAGTTCAAAGAAATCTGGACATTCCCACATATATCCCAAAGATCCATCAGATTCATCCAAAATTGAGGCGAAGTCCCATTGGATTTTATCTTTAGAAGTATATAGAAGAGCTCGCCCTAGTGTACTATTAGTCTCTTCATCTTGGAAAGAGTTTCCTATCACCATATAATATGTGTTTCTATACTTCCAAACTTTGGGATCTCGAAAGTCTGGCTGATAATTACTTCCATTAATTATTGGATTAATCTTTTCTTTCGTAACATCTACTCCATTAGTGCTAATTGCGAGTACTTGGTGTTGTTGGTGATCAGGATATTGACCGGGTTTGTTCACATTGCCGGTATAGTAAAGATAAAGTTTATCATTCTCAACTAAAGCACTTCCGGAAAATACGCCACCCTTATCATACCACTGATCTGGGTACATTGCGATAGGTAAATGTTCCCAGCGGAAAAAGTCTTTACTTTTAGCATGGCCCCAGTGCGCTATGCCAGGTACAAGACTGCTATTCGGGTTGAATTGATAAAATAGGTGGTATTCATTTTTAAACTCACTGAAGCCATTAGGATCGTTCATCCATCCATACGGCGGGGCCAAGTGGTAGCGTGGATAATATCTGTCATCGACAACCGCAGTAGCTCTGTAACAAAAGAGAATAAACAGGAAAACCGTAATTGCTAACATTGTCACGCTGAAGTCGATCAGCAAACGGTTAGAATTTGCAACAGATTACTTCAGCTCGAGTAGCCTTTTTATATAGTGTCAATGTCATGTCTCTGTCTAATTGTTATTTGAACGCGATTTTGTTCTCTGCAACGGTGTTTTAAAGTATAATGGAATAATTTTGTCATGCAAACTATTGTTTCTTATTGTAATTTAAATTGAATATACTGGAGACTTAGACTCTATACAAATATGGCAATTTCCTGTAATACAGAAAAGGACTGTGATGCCGTATGATATTGCTTTAGAAAATATCATGCTCATCTGTTTTAAATAAAATATTGTTCAATTATTTATGTTGGTAAAAGTAAGATGATAACTTGTTCTAATAATTAAACTTTGTAGATCTTCCGTCTTTCTAAAACTTCTCGGTTAATGTGATAATTAATTTCTTTGTTTTATACTACCTGTTGCTCGCGACTTCGCCCGCGTGACTTGAGATAAAAGTGAAAATATATGTTACTCATGGTCAAGGGTTCGAATCCCACCTTTCGACTATTGTCGTGAACCATATTAGTAAATTAACAAAAATCCACCAACCTTTTCATAAAAAAAATATATTACAAGGACACAGTCCAGTAGTAACAAGTTATTCGATGATGAATAAAAATATGCCGTGAGGGTCTATCACTAAAATATTGCGTGACATTTGCAAGAAGTCATTAACGTAATTTTGATATTTGTTGCTGCTCTAATACAAATTTTGCTGCCGTTACGAAAATGTGTTCACGAATATTTGTATTAATGAATAATCTCTCGGATACTGAGATAATGAAACATTATGTCGTTACGATACGTAACGTTACGCGTAAGCCTAAAAGTAGGTAATTATTATCATACATTATTTGTCCATATTTCTGGTTTATTTACTTTATTAGCATATTAATTTATTATTTTTATTGAAAAAAGGAGTTACCAATATGTTTTATCACCAGTTTTATCTATACTATTATAACAAAGCATGAACACACACTTTTTTGTTGCCTAAGATGTCAGCAATTACAGTATTATTTTGAATAATATGTTTTTTTAATAAAAAGGTCTACACTTACGTCACGGTTTAGGCTATATATTTTGATGTCGTTAAACTTAAGAGGTAAATATTTTGGATAAAAACCCTAATGTGGGAAAGAGACCATAAGTTGCTGCCAACATCAAGGAAGCAAGGTTGACATCATGTCATGTCATTTTGACTTTGAAATTTGACAAATGTAAACAGTAAAATAAAATTTTCATAATTTCATGCGGATGAAGCCGCACGGGAACAGCTAGTATAGTATAATTTTACGGACTCTAACTTCTATCTCTAACAATAACGCAATTAGACAAAGCGCTCCTATCCCTTTTGTGTACTTCATCACGAATGCTTATCTTGTTGAATATTATGTACTAGCTGTTGCCCGCTTCTTCGTCCGCGTGCAATTTAAAAAGTACAAAATTTACGTTCTCCCCTTATTTAAACCTTTACACAGTAACAAAAATCTCTATGCAAGATTCCATATTTCTAAGCCCGGTAATTTGTGAGCTGATTTTTCGGTTATCCTTATTGTGTTTGTTCGTGATATCTTCTAAACTATTTATCCATTTTAAATACTGTAAGGATAATTTTATTCTACAATAATTTCTCTTGATAACAAACGCATTTATTTGGATAAGGATTGATACTGAAACCAATAAAACAACGACGCAAATAGCATGCGCTTTTTTAATTCATTTTTAAACAAAAAAGTGATTATTGTAAGAAAACTGTTACAAATAGATATATGCTTTAACAGACTTTTCTGTATAACTTTATGAGTTCTACAATTCCTTATTACATCACTTTTATATACCCCCAACGGTTTAGGCAGCGTAAGCCGAGAAAAGTTAAAATTTATTAATTTTTAACGGGGGGGGTCCAGAAATACGCTCTGTATTAATAGTTCCCAAACATAAGTTATGACAAAATAGTACAATACAAACAACAATACATTTACGCTTGTTACTGCCACTTCCATCTTTTGAATGCAGTATTAATTTTTGTTCTCTCTAGCGGCTTATAACATTTCCGCGTGCTTTCCTACCTTTCCGTCGAAGTCCCTTCCGAACAAGAACATTTTATATTTGTTTTACCTCTTCTTGCTTCGGCAGAGTCAGCATGTTAATGCAAAGTTTAATGAGAAGCTTGCAGTAAAAGTCTACTGTCTTTCAACGCTTATGAATATTTAATCGTAACGTTTATTCTATGTAGAATTATCGTATAGAAATACTTAGGACATTAAAAACACATTAACATAATTTCACCACAAAGCTAAAGTAATAAAGCGAATTTCAAGGACCACTGAGGTATAAACTCTCATACCAGTTGTCTAAAAATATTTCAAGAAGTGCTAATAGAATAAAAGTATATTAAGTACACTGCGTACACGGTCTCTACTCTTGTAGTTATCTACGTTAAATCTCGTTGCGTTCTTCGTGATGTATCCTTCATCCCTTAATAACCACGATCACGTCTCACTCTTCTAATTCTGCATCAATGCCAAATATAGTTTGCTCTAATCTTAAAGATAATCTGCAATACAAATCTAAACTGCTAATAATTTTTTTACAATAAAAAGTCTACATTATTATCTCGTTGCTAATAAAATGCCCCGCTAACTTAAGCTGCTTTGAAGGGAAAAACAAAATAAAACCATAATTTAATTTGCTTTGAATATATATTTTATTTTACATTTTAGACAAGACCTACATATTGTGTGATGGATTAATCTTCTGATTCTATTTTATAACTGGCATCTATTGAACGTTGCAGGTCAGTGACAGATATTGACTCGACGTCATTTGATTCACCTATCCGTACCTTTATTGGTCCCGCAGGGAAAAATCTGCTAGAAAATGTAACTTCACCATTACCGAAGAATAATTCGATCGAGCTTGCATCAATGTATGCTTTCAAATCTAATTGTTCACTAGGTCTCCATTTAGCACGACGAACGCCATCTTTTCCTCCGCGATCTAACGTGACTATACCTCTCTTGTAGTTATAGCTAATTAAAACGTTGCTGGATTCATTTGTAGATTGGATCCAAATATCTAAATCTTTGGTTCCCGATGATTTGATATGGATTTCTCCACTTTTATCTCTGAGTCTGATTTCAGCACCTGCTCGTCCCTTCCCAGAGAATCTCGTTCGTCCTCTGATTGATGCTATTTCTTTTACAGGTCTCTGAATTAGGCGATTATTGTTGTCTAGTGATAGCTCTCTAGGAATTGTCATTTGACCGGTAAAACCGTCCTCAGCTTCTGCATAGTTCTGATCCCACATATCCATCCAAGCAATTACTATTCTACGTCTTGCTTTGTCCAGAATTGTTTGCGTAGCATATAAATCGTGGCCGTAATCCAATTCAACAAATTCAGTTTTAGGAGTGAACATATTGGTCTGGTAATCGAAATCTCCAACAATATATCCAGTTTGATATAAATTCCTGTATTTATATCCTGATGGAGGTATTCCTTGAGGTGAAAATAAAAGAACGAACCGACCGTTCAGTTCAAAGAAATCTGGACATTCCCACATATATCCCAGAGATCCATCAGATTCAGCCAAAACTGAAGCGAAGTTCCATTTGACTTTATCTTTAGAAGTATATAGAAGAGCTCGACCTAGTATAGCATCGGTCTCTTCGTCTTGGAAAGAATTTCCTACCACCATATAATATGTGTTTCTATACTTCCAAACTTTAGGATCTCGAAAGTCTGGCTGATAATTACTTCCATTAATTATTGGATTAATCTTTTCTTTCTTAACATCTACTCCATTAGTGCTAATTGCGAGTACTTGGTGTTGTTGGTGATCAGGATATTGACCGGGTTTGTTCACATTGCCGGTATAGTAAAGATATAGTTTATCATTCTCAACTAAAGCACTTCCGGAAAATACGCCACCCTTATCGTACCACTGATCTGGATACATTGCGATAGGTAAATGTTCCCAGCGGAAAAAGTCTTTACTTTTAGCATGACCCCAATGTGCTATGCCAGGTACGAGACTGCTAGACGGATTGAATTGATAAAATAGGTGGTATTCATTTTTAAACTCACTGAAGCCATTAGGATCGTTCATCCATCCATACGGCGGGGCCAAGTGGTAGCGTGGATAATATCTGTCATCGACAACCGCGGTAGCTCTGTAACAAAACAGAATAAACAGGAAAACCTTAGTTGCTAACATTGTCACACTGCAGTCGCCAGCAGACGGATAAAATTTGCAACAGATTGTGTCAGTTTGCGATGCCTTTTTATATAGTCTCAATGTCATGTCTCTGTCTATTGTTAATTGGAAGCTATGTTGTTCTCTGCAATGGTGTTGTGTTTTAAAGTATAATGGAATAATTTTGTCATGTAAACTATTGTTTCTTATTGTAATTTAAATTGAATATAACTACTATAGACTTAGACTCTATACAACGATGGCAATTTCCTGTAAAACAGAAAAGGACTGTGATGCACAAATTGCTTTGTAATATTTTACAGAACATGATATTTCATACTTTTGTTTTTGAAATAAAATGTTCTTCATTTATTTACGTTGGCAAAAGTAAGACGATGACTTTATCAAAAAAATGAACTTAAAAGGAAACTTTGTAGATAATTAAATTTTACATTATGAATATGTTTGGTGTGTGTTACATATGGTAAGAAATACTTGTAGTGTTTTTCCAGAAGTTTCGAATATCGAACGAAGATACATTGTAATAAATGTATTGTTTTATTTATACATCTTAAATAAATAACGTTTCGCGGTGAAAACAGTTTGAAGTTTACCTAAGCGTAACTTTAACATCGAACAGTTAAGTTATTAGTCTATTGTATCCAAAATCAGTCAACAAACCTCTGGCGATCCTTTGTAGTTAGATTTTTATTAGCACAGCAAAATGTCCATGACCTAAAATAGAATTGGAAAAAAATTAATTCATATTTCATCAATATTGATATATTGCTTTTTGAGTAATTGAAAACAATTTTTATGTGATCTCTATTGGTTTTATACCGTAAAGTAAACAATAACGTAAACCAGGAAAGTAACAAAAATCAAATAAGCGGTATGGCTAAATTTTATTTCCATCTTAACGAAAACTTTAACTATAGCCTAGTCACGCGATGATCATTAAGAAAATTTAATCACGCAGACCTTAAGTTAAATAACGGGTAATATTATACAATGAAAACAATTTTGTGGATTGAGTAAACACAACAATCAAAGGGCCTGATCACATAACACGTTTCATTTACCTTTTACCTTAACCATTTTATACCAGGACTAAAGTCCGATGATTTTCATAGTATACGTCAGCGGAGGACAAAAGATGCACAAATCTCTTACAAATTTCGTCACTAACATTATGCTTTTTCGCATTCGTGCTGCCTCCTATTCAATGCACGAAATAACATACGTTGATGTTGACAACAACTTATGGTCTCTTTCCCACATTAGGGTTTTTATCCAAAATATTTACCCCTAAATTTAACTGCGTGAAAATATATAGCCTAAAGCGTGAAGTAAGTGAAGGACTTTTTAATTTAAAAATAACAATCAGCAGCGGCTAATGCAACAAAAATAAAACTGACAGATACCAACGCGAGAGGTGAACGACATTGGAGAGCGTAATTGTGACGTCATTCTTTCAAAAACATTAAAATGGGTGCTTATTAAATACAACTCACCTAAATGTTTGTGTTAATGACTTCATATTAAAATAACAAATGTACCAAGAATTATTAAAACAACCGATGCGAAGAAATTGCGTACCGTACTGTGTGATTTGGCTTTTGCTCGTCATAAACGCTTTATCGCGAGACTCAGCGGACGATGACACTGAGGCGAGGGTTGTCAAACTGTATGCCATCCTTGAAATCTAAAAGACTCTCTGTATTACTCCAAAATACTAAGACACTGTTTAACTAAACATTTATTTATGCTCTTTGATTATCTTTAACTATTGATCTTATGGCGCATTCAATTTTGAACTATTGTTCAACTGTTTACTCTTGCTTTGATTCCCATGCGCACTCTACTCGATTTATATTTGTGCAACTAAACTGTTGAATTGGCTGCAAAACAAACGACAATCGCACAACATTGTGCGATAGTTTAGTCAACGATGTGCTCCCGCTCTTTTAGATTGAGATCCCAGACCAGGATGACGACACCTAAATTCTAAAACCCTACTGTTATCTGATTAGATAGTACTCGTTTGTGATCTAACTGAATGGCCATTAGTTATCCTGTCCAATGGGGCAGTTACGGACTATCAAGGTGTGAAGTTGGTAAAAAACACACTTAAAATCACTGAATACTCCTGTGATAAAATACAAGCAAAATGTAAATTACATTTAAATTAATAAATGTGAAATTTATTTCATGTGCTTTAGCACAAAAATGTATTTATTAACTCGCTTGATTTACATTTCAGATGCTTGTAGTCGATGCATTCATATGTTTTTATCTACGTTGTAGGTACAAAGCCTAATTAGTTAACTTAAAGTGCGCTTGTGACAGTCGTCTACCCACTAACGAGCTTCGCATGTGTACAAACTATGATATATAAGTTTTGTAGATACTTAAGGCAATGTTCACATGAATACTCGCGCCGAAATATATTGTCATGTTCTAATTCTACTAACATGTTAGATATTGTGATAAATCTACGGCCGATATCTCTTCCAATGTTCCTATTCTCTTAATAATTCCGATCGTTAAACAATTTTAAAATAATCCAAATCACTCTTAAGCAATCCATGTTACAATTTAATGAACAGCAACACAAAATTGAATGCCTTTATCAGGTTTGAGAGGGTTACATCTTTGTCAGAACATCAACATTACCTGTATTTATGTTATATTATATGTTCTATGTTACATCAGAACTCCACGACCCCAAAATTTGTATAGGTTCTTCGTGTACACAATATGAGTATATATCACTGCAGTAATAATTCCCACTTATGACATGCTTAACATCACGATGAATATTTCAATTTCAATTATAAAAATATTATATTGAAATTTTCAAATTGCAAAGCATTCTCCGCGGAGTATTTCGAAAAGAATTTAATCTCAACTTTACTGTTGAAAATGTGTATTCATTTGTTTCAAATATGGCAAATTTCGAACATTTCACATCAGACAACATTTATGTTGTTTTAAATGTAATGGAATGTAATAATTAATCATTATTTTGCAAATAAAACCATTCATGCGTACCGAAGGGTCGCCGGGAAAATGTAACCCGCAACAAAAAGATTAAACTTTTGATTTATGCGGCCACCGATACCCTTTGCTAAGATTTGTATAGAATACAAATATAAAAGGGATTCCTTCCGACAAAATACTGACTAAGTTTGATGCTTCTTTGCACACTTTTTATTTCCCCTTAAGGAATCTGCAAAAAGGTAACTAGGTTTATTTTCACAACTCACTAAAAGGAAATGTCCAAGATCATAGAATAACAAAAGTCAAACTCTATTTTTCGGCATTACTCAAAC
The DNA here is from genome assembly GCF_000836215.1 of Papilio polytes. Taxonomy (NCBI): domain Eukaryota; kingdom Metazoa; phylum Arthropoda; class Insecta; order Lepidoptera; family Papilionidae; genus Papilio; species Papilio polytes. Next base: position 922,846 of record NW_013526471.1, read on the forward strand.
ATTTTAGTTATAAAACTATAAGAAAACCAAAACGATATTTCGAAACACTAGTAGTACAGTACAATAAAATTTCGCGAATGTTTAATTCAGATCTCATTTTGGTAACATAATATTAAGTGTAAAACGTGTGATACTGTGTACATCTTATCTATTTGTGTGTGTGTGTGTGATATAAACATTTACATCACATGGACACATTATGAGATATCTTCATCATCAGGACGACAGCCTTTCCTCTGGTTCTCCCACAAAAGATAAAGACATAACGACTTTTCTACGGTTTGTTGTAAAAGTTTGTGCTCGCAAGTAGTTACTAACAAGTTCGATACGGCGCGGTGCTGCAGAAATTTCAGAAAACTCTCGTTCACTTCTTATTTCATTTATTAACATACCAAAATATTAAAACGTGCTAGGGCATTTAATAAAGACGAGCTGTCTCCCGCAAACTTCGTTAGCGCGTATTTGGACCACCCTGTACGCCATTTTCACAGCGCGGAATTTGAAAAAGTAGCCTATAATATGCCTGTCTATGTCAGCTACTCTTCAGTGAAAGTCCGATTAAAATCGGCACAGCCTTACGCGGCTAGCAGACAGACAAACAGACAAAAAAAAATCAAATACTTTTGTTGATTTTTGTTATCAGCGACGCAAATACATCATCTCCTCGAAATCCGCGATTTTTCTTTTGAAATTACAAGCAGACACTCCGATTTTATTATATGTATAAATATAGATTACTAACTCTCAACTTCCGTATGAAGGCACCTTTCAATTTCCTTTAAGGAAAATTCTTTTAATTCCAAAATAGCCGGACTGATTTTATTTGCGATAGAATAACAAATTCAATACGATGATTCCCTATAACGCGATTTATAGCTCTGCTCTGTTGGAAAAAGTGTTATACGAGGATACCTACAACACGAATTCTTATAACGCGAAACCATCAACTGTGTCATATAAACTCGTAATACTAGCTTAGATCTTAATATTGTACAGCCTAATACAGCCTAACTACCTGAACGTATCTCGATGAAATATAGTCTGGAAGAAAACATGTGGTACTTATTAAGTTTTTTTTTTTAATTCCGTGCAGAGGGTGCCGCAGAAGAAAGCTATTTCTGTGACTACTCTGTAAAGAAAATTATCAGCAGCAATGATTAATTGCAAATAAATCAAACGAAGTAGAATATTCGGTTCATGAAACTTCAGTGTTACCTGGACTGCATACAGGGAGAGACACGACAAAGCTCATATTAGCCACCCACGACTCCTCACCCCTACACCACGTCGCCGAACGTGATACCGAGCATAGATGCTAAATATATCTTACCTATCGTCGCCACTCATGTGTATTAAATTAAATATTGTTGTTATTTAACAACACTAATGTTATTCAAAAAAACAAACTCATGTTCTATTAAGTTAATTTTAATCAACTTAATATTATAAATGCGAAAACATAGATGCATGGATGTTTGTTACAGTTTGTAATCTAAACTGCTGAACGGACAGCGATGGAATTTGACAGAAATGTGAATACAGTCTGGAAGAACACAAAGGCTACTTACTTTTGATATTTTTTTATTCTAGGCGGACAGAGTCGCGGGCGGGCGATAGTATAGTTTATATAGGTACACAACACATGTAAAAGATTCTAATACCATTACGCTATCCTAATCAATCTGGTGAAAATAATTCTTCAATTGTTTTCGTATTCATCGTGTCGTAGCACTTAACCAAAATCAATTATCTTAAAAACAATTATTTGGTCCAAACAATACAATCTATTTACGTCTAAATGTATTTCTAAAGAGCCACTTCTGTCTGATTGAAGAGCAACTTGCGTACGACGGCCGATATGTTAAGTAATTTCGTATGAGACCGTTTAAAAATAACCTTAAAAAACTGTAAATCTTTGAAAATTTTATATTATTCATTATCTGAATTTAGTTTTTTTTTTTAATTTAGTAAAATTAAACTATTTTGTTCAAAATAAAAACTTCTTAATAAACGTGTTTGGTAACCAAAGTCAGCGAGAGTACACAGGCCTATAAAAGACAATTTATGTACACTTATGTATGTGTTTTAATTATTTTTATTTATCTAAACTGCAGCCTGGATGCTATTTAACCGACTTCAAAGAGTAGTTTTTAAATTCGTCTGTATGATTATTTTATTACTAGCTGCTGGTCGCGGCTTCGTCTACATGAAATTAAAAAAATATAAAAATAAAATCCTATGATACTTAGTGATAACACAACTATTTAACGGTGAAAGATTTTTTAATTGGCTTAGTTTTTGAGTTATTTCGATACATACAAAAATACAAATCTTTTCTCTTTATAATATTAGTATAGATTTGTGTTAATTAAACGTGAATGTTGCAAATTAATGTTCATTTCTCTGCGTCACGAGTCACGTAGCCTGAAACCGTCGAGTTATGACTGCGGTTCGCTTCCTAACGACGCATATCTGTCATTGGATTTACTGTTGGCCACTTTGTTACAGATATTAAAATGTTTCTTCTTTGAGATTGTTTTACTTACTTTAAACATAAGTGCAGTTTAAAATAAAAGCATAAGCAATATTTATCTGTCTTAAAATATCGCACAACTGTTTCATCTATAAAGAGTGAACACACGAATCGTTTTCTAGTTGTCCAGCTAAACAGTTGGCTTGGCTTCTTGGCTTCGAAACAATCGACACTCGCACAACGGTTTTGCGATAGTTTAGTCAAAGGTGTGTTCCCGCTTAAAGGATTTTGGTTTTGTCGAATATCGACCAATAGAAGACAACTAGTTTATAAATCTACATTTCAATGGTATAAAAAATAAAACAAAATTTCATGTATATTTTATTACAATCTCTTTTATAGCTGAATAACATCCCGAAACTAAAACTAACAAATAGAATAACAGTAATAACGTATTCTTCCAGAGAATGTATTTGAATTTGCCCAAGCCTCGATCCCATTTGTGCACGGTTTCAACGACTATCGGAATAAATAGACCCAAAGTTGAGAAGAATATTGCGCCGACGAGGCCTATTAAAAGTTCGAGATCGGGCACAGCGACTGCCAAGATAACTGAAAACAATATAATTTTAAACATCATCAACAGCTCACTGTACGTCCCCACCGAGAGGATTGGAACCTACCCTAAGTTGGGGTGACTAGGCCATAGTCAACCACGCTGGCCAAGTGCGGGTTGGTTGACTTCACACATATCTTTGAATTTCTTCGTTGATATGTGGAGGTTGAAACTTTTTAGATTCGTAGTATCTGACCGTAATTGTTAAATGGTTAAGTAAGTTATTACACCTATACATACTTTTTTAAATAAATAAATGTATTTATTAAATAGTTAGCTTCCGCCTGCGACTCCGTCCGCGTGGAATTAAAAAGAAATAAAAGTAGGTAGCCCATGTGTTCTTCCAGACTATCCTCTACATCTGTACAAATTTCATCGAAACCGGTTCAGCCGTTTAGGCTACAAACTCTAACAACCATCCATCTAAACTTTCGCATTTATAATATTAGTAAGATATCTGTTCCCGTGCGGCTTCAGCAGTAGGATATTACAATAACTTTATTGTATGCTATGATTTACAAATGCTTTAATGACAACGAAGGCCCTAACCATTGGCTAAAAATTACCGTTACCATGGCAAACTTTTTTACTACGATTTTCTTGTAAAATCATAACGGATTTTCATTAAAAGAATAATTATTCCAAAATATTCCGTAATTGCTGATAGCACATAACAAAGAAATATGTTTACGTTTTATTATATTAGTATAGATAAATGTAATAAAATAATAATCTTGTCGTAGCTTAATTTAAGTAAATGTATATAATTTTGTGCAAAAATAATTAAATGAAATACCTTATTTATATTTAGACTCAAACTCTATAAGTAATTCCAAGACTGGCATATGTAATGTAGTCTAAGAAGTTTTAATAAAAAGTTGAACCATAAAACTTCGATGTTTTATGATTCAACAATTTAAAGAAAGTTAATGACTTACAAACCTGTTAAAGCAACGCTTAACGTTCTAAGAACTATTTGTCCGGTGTTGTGGAATTTCTGTCTCATGGAATCCTTTATACGGGTCCATATAATGTCCATAGGAGCGTACATTTGCAGACAATACGTGAAGTAGACAGCCGTTGCCACCATTACCTTCGCTGTCAATGCTAATCTGAAACGTATTGTAGTAATACAATAGAAATATAAAACCCTTTAATACTACACTTTTAACAAACTAAACACAATCTGTTTGTCAACAGTGTTTTAGTTAAGATTTTTTTTTTAATATAAGGTGGCAAACGAGCAAGCGGCCACCTGAATCTACCAAAATGGAAAGACCTCTGCCCGTAAACAACCGCAATTGCAGATGCGATGCTTACCCTTAATTGACGGAGCAGGAGACGCATATAAAGAGGACATTTACCCTTCTTATGCGTCTCCTCCACCGTCAAATCCACTTTTCCTTCCCATCCTTTCCTCTTAAGAAAAGGGTAGAAAGGGAAAGGGACTAAAATTGGGCCTCCAGCACCACACTCATAAGACGAAACGTGGAATTGTTTCCACTTCACGTCTGTTTTCTGTGTGGTTGTGGTATTACACCGGGCGAGCCAGCCCTACAGTGCAAAGATGTTAAAGCGGGCTCGGCTTGAAAATTATAATTTTCAATTAAAAAGTAGATTTTTAATTACGTTTTTAAGTTTGTTTGTATGGAGAGAGAGACTACCAGTTTCCGTTACATCCAAAGCTTTAATAAACCTTAGATCGACAAGGACATGCCTAGTGGACATTAAACAAACTAAATTTTGGCAAGTCACTAGTGGTCCCATGTTAACATCTAAAAAGTGTGTCTATCGGTAAGTGGTCTTTGAGATTTTATGATCAACGCATAAACTCATTAAATCTATTTCCGGAAATAAAGACTTTATGATTCATTAAAGACCACATCATTCACAAAACAGAGTATAATAGAATGAAAAGAAAATTCCAGCCTATCCTTCTTGTAAAAGCATCTCGATAGCACTTTAGAACTGAATAAAAATGTCTTATTCAAGGCACGTATTCAATATTTCAAAACACCAACGTTGTCAGATTTATTTTTTATCTACTAAAGACGTGAATATATTTTTGGAATATCATTCTAGGAATGTGGATAATAACACATTAAAAGAGACTTAAAACTGCGACACATAAAATATGCATGCATACATACTTATAATAATTTTGTCTTATTTTAAGTAAGGTGTTACTTAGCCAGTAACAAAAAAACATCAAGTTAGAAAAACAAACAGTGCTCTAGCTGGACTTATCCCATGCATCACTTTGCTCCTGTCAAATTTAATTAGCAACAAAGATTTACTTTCTTGTAAAACCACGACGTCAATTCCTTTAAGTAATAAACGTGATAAAACTGTTTGTATCTTTGTTATTTTTTTTAAAATTACATTTACGTGAGATAAAAATCTAATTGCCTTTCTCAATTCTTTCTCTGTTACCGATAGGTTTGTACTAATCGTCACTTATGGCCATCGGGTCATAAACTAATCAGACTATAGACGTAAAAATTCTAAATGACTCACATTTCGTCCTGTGGTAGATTGATTGTGATACTCCCCTTAACATCATCACCGTACTTTAAATAACCAAACACACCGACAACCGCGTATAGCACGGCTACCAGCACCATAGTGACATTCAGTACTCCAGGACAGCCCAGGAAGTGTTGCGGCTTCCTCATCTCGTTCTCAACAGGCATCACCACGTTGATACCTTCCATAGCAAATATTGCTGTGCTGCAACAAACACAGTTACTGGGTTTCTACATACCAGACGTTTAAGCTCAGTTCTCATACCTTTGAGTATGTAAAAATTATTAGTCTAACGAAGCAACTTACAAAGTAGCGATTCTAAATTTTAGTCTTTGATGTTTCTATCGTTCTTAGCTTTTAAATAAGATATAAAAAGAAACTTAAAGATATTAGAAAGCAAACTCATTTTATCGACTTAAAAAGGAATGGACCAAACAAATTTAAATCTAAGAAAATGAATAATTAAGACATCTCAGATAAAATATAACAAACAAGTAGTTAAGTAATTTCAAAGATAAAAAACAAGCTCATAAAATAATAAGGAACATTTCTATATTTTGACTAGCATCAACAGTTTACTTCAAACTTATTAACTTAATAACTTCAAGTTGAAATGCGACAAGCACTTTCATTTAGTATCTGTACATTTCCATTAAGATAAAAGGTGTATGAAACCTATTTTTAAGTGTCCAACAATATCTCTGAGCAATTATAACCACAACTAGCTGTTCACGTGCGGCTTCTTCCGCATGAAAATTTTATTTTATTGTTTACAGTTGTCAAATTATCAATAGCAAATGTCAAAATGACATGACGCGACAAACCTTAGCAATCCTGCTTTCTTGATGTTGGCAGCAACTTATGGTCTCTTTCCCATATTAGGGTTTTTATTCAAAATATTTACCTCCTATGTTTAATGGCGTGAAAATATATAGCCTAAAGTGTGACGTAAGTGTAGGGCTTTTTATGATATTAAAAAAGGATTATTCAGAAATATGCTGTTATTGCTGACATCTCAGGCAACAAAGAAGTGTGTGTTTACGCTTTATTATAATAGTATAGATGAAAGGTAGCATCTGAACGTAATTATCTACTGGCGTTTGTTGTACGATAACATAGATTAAAAGACTCTTTTTTAAACAACCGTTTTTTAAATATACGCCGAAAGCGAAATAAAATTAGCTAACTCAAACCGGTTTTAGTGCTTAGTTACATCCAATAACCTAAGCTTATAATGAAAAAAAATATCCTATCTAACTAACATTATAAATGCGAAAGTTAAGATGGATGGATGGATGGATGTTTGTTACAGTTTGTAGCTTAAACGGCTAAACGCATTTCGGTGAAATTTGGTACAGATGTAAAGGATAGTCTGGAAGAACACATAAGCTACTCACTTTTGTTTTTTTTAATTCCACGCGGACGGAGTCGCGAGCGAAAGCTAGTAATAAAACACCCAAGCAACAACTGAGTGTAGTAATAACTGGCTGTTGTTCGCGACTTCGGCCACGTAAAATATAGCCTATGTTACTAAATCTGAACACTCATAACGTAGCTTTTTAATGGTGCTAGATTTTTTGATATTAACAAAATAGTTATTGAGTTATTTTAAATCATACAAAAGTTAAAATATTTCTTCTTTTTTAGTTTTAGTACAGATACAATGAAATAGTTATAGTGAGGCGATTGATTTGGTTTGTAGCGCAAAATACTTCAGACCTCGAAGTGTCAAACTAATTGGCAGAACTTACCTTAAGAACAGCGGCCATTGTGTAGGACTGGATGCAAGTTTGACTGTCGATATGTCATTTAGATCACTGAAAGTGTAGATACACGTTATCACAAACGTCAGTAAGAGACAGATGTTCGCTAACAATGAGAACGGGACGAGGAACTTCAAATGCCTGATTTGAGTTAAGGCGATGAGTGGTATGAGCAAAAAGCCGCAGTATTCTTTCACTGAAAACGTGTAGTTTGGATTGAAATGATCGCAAATCTGGAAAAGAAAATATAAAATTGATATCAGAATAGAGAAGTCTTAAAAATGTATGCGGAAGCAAACGTGATATTTCAGAGTGGGATGTCAGCATTTTAAATAACGCTTGTTAAAATTTTTAGAAAAATTCGGGAATATAAAATTGAACAGATCTTAGTATGATTTTTCTAAAACTCAGTATGATTTATCTGTCTATAATAATAAGACCAATACTATCATTATTTAAGCAAATACACACGACTTATTTCCATGAAAACTAACTTTCAAAATGTAAACTGTTCTTTACGTACAGTGTTTTACTAGCATAGAAATTTCATTTTAACCAACATTTTCCGCAATCGTGAATTCTAAAGAACACAAACTCCGGGGAATTTATTGCTTCTAAGAAAAGTATATAGTCGACCAAATGGAAGTTTTATCCTCAAAATTATGCTCCATACTATGTATTAATTAGATAGAGCTACAATAGTGTAAAATTTATATTCCAGTTAAAATATTTTTTACTCTTACTTAATAGCCATTATATTGGCAAATAGATGGAATTGTAAATTTAAAAGTTATTCGATTTAGACAAAGAAAACTGAAAGTCAAGCTTAGAATTAGACTGAAAGCAATTTCCTTGAAACGTGTCAAATAAATTCCGATCGAATAAATCGGAGTTTCCCAGACTTTTATCGGACCTTTTATTTTACTTAACTCCACTTAGTAATTACTTATAGTCTAGAGAACAATATCTATTTAAAGACTGGTGTTCAATAATACAAAACGCATAGAGTACTGATTGCAAAACAAACGCACATAGGAAAAAAATTATAAAGTTTACCAATTAACAAATAATAATTGCAAAAATAAGTCTAATACAACTTGAAATTTCAGTAAAATTATAGTTAAAATCTTCTAAAGACATCGATATGTATAATAAAAAAAAGTGAATAAAAACACAAAAAAGCAACAACAAATCGGGAGCTAAAACAGTTTTAACGTTTCGAATTACGTTAAAAGTTGTCGGATCTTTAACATAAGCAAAATAAGTACTTAATGAAACATTCGTATTATATAAACAAATAAATAATACGTACTCACATCTTTGAGAGAGCTAGCGATGAATATCACATAAACACTGGTACCACCCAAGCACACTCCCGCCATCGCGTAATCCGCAAAATGTCTGCGAAATAAATGGAGGTCAAATTTCTTAAAATCGAAAGACATTACATTTGAAAGACTATAATTAGGAATCAAAAAGATAACTTTTTCCTTTAAAACTTCACTCACGACTCCCTTCTCCTGAAGTCAAAAAAAGAAATAAAAGTGAGTAGTCTGTGTTCTTCCAGACTATCCTCTACATCTATACCAAATTTCATTGAAATTAACAAACATTCATCCATCTAAGCTTTCGCATTTATAATATTAGCATGATTTTATTCTTACCTGACTGTTTGTGAGTATTTTCTCAACGTATGCGGCCCATGCTTGAATACCTTCTCACACGTGTCCGTATAACTCAATGAACTGACACGACAATGGCCGCAAATCTCTCGGGACGTCGACACCTGAACAAAATTTGAGGACCCATCATTTTACAATTCTATTGGCGACTTTGACGTATATCACATTTTCTATAATATTTTTCAGACGTAAAAATGTGAAGCTTCACAACAGCTAAACTGGATACATATTTTATTGTTTAAAACATATGTGTGTTCAACGTTGCAAGATTTCTTGTTCTAAATGCTTTTACTTTATTAAAGAATATTGAATTCAACAACGCCTGGAAATTTGGAAGTAAATTGAGATTATAAAAAAAAAGGATCACGCTTTCTAATGTTACTAATATTATAAATACGAAAGTATAGACGGATAGATGGAAGGGTGTTTTGTAGAGTTTGTAGCCTAAACTGCTGAACGGAATTAGATGAAACTGGGATAAATGTAGAGGATAGTTTGGATGAACACATAGGCTATTTGCTTTTGGTTTTTCTTAATTCCACGCGGACGGAGTCGGGGCTAAAGCTAGTTTTAGTATAAGTTAAATATTATTACTAAAATATGCACGCAGTGTGTAGCTATCACGCCGACTAGTGCTGTACCAATACACCCCGGTATCAGGCCGGTGTGCTTGAAGGCAGCTGGCATCGCTAGTAAACCAGAGCCCAATGAAGACTTCAGCAAATGGAAGAATGAACCTAAAGTTCTGTAAACGGACGATTTTGAAATTTAAATAAACTTACGAATTCTCTCTATGTATTACAAACCGTTCACAATTTATACGATATCAATTCTGGCAAAGTAAACGACAAATAACAGGCTAAGTTAATGGCTGTCGAAAGTTTTGTAAGCTGTTAGACGAACTCGACAAAGTTCAGTGTCTACCAAGTTCAGTGAATGTGCGGTATAATACATAACTTGTACAATAGAGCCGCAATAAATCAAAATAAGGAGACATAAAAATTATTTTACTGTCGGTTATATTGTTTAAATTAATTGATAAACGACAGAGTGTTAAAATTTACATTATTATTACAAACAATATAAAGGTAGAGGTAGACCTAAGAAAGTATAGAATAATCGCATGAGATAGAAGGGCACTCCCTTCAAAATCAAAATCCACTGATTTAGATATGACGGCTGATAGAGATGAATAGAAGAGCAGCACATATTGTGCCGACTTTCCGTAGGGAGGAGGGCAAATTGAAGATGACGACAAATCCAAGTCTTAAAAATGCAATAGTGATAATAAAAAGTGAAGTAAAAGGTCAAAGTAGTATGGGATTATTATGCGAAATGAGATAGACATTTAACTAAGAAAATTATACGAACGAATTTAAAATTCTAGAAGAATAGAAGACCCAGAATGTATGGATAGATTCAGATGAACATCTTACTTACTGATGTAATGTTCGTAAGGTACGGGTTTCTTACCACGATTGAATTGTTTTAGCTCCCGATATTTCGGCACAGTTGCATACGCCATGTTCACGGGCTGACTGTCAATCAGCTCGTGACTGACGAGCTGACTGGCGCATGCAACTGTGCCTAAATATATGGAGCTAAAACAATTCAATCGTGCTAAGAAACCCGTATCTTACGAACATTACATTTGTTAAAACCACGACAGTTTAAAGTTACATATCTTACTTACTAACTTAAGAATAAAGTAAAACTTACGAAGTCGGATGTAAAACTTTCCGATGATCAAAAGGATTATACGTATCTTCGCTGTAGACATCTTTTTCACTTATGTTCAGCGTTATCGTTGACTGCATAGGCAGGGGGTCACAGCTTTCACTACTGGAATATGTAAAAAAAAACTTTTTTCATATTAACATCGTATTAGTGGCTCAATGGTTAAGCACTTGACTTGTAATCTTCTCCTTGGTTCGAATCCCACCATTATACAAAGTTGTTTTTTTTACATTTACCCGACGTTCTTACGGTAAAAAGAAATTCAAAGATATATGTGAAATCCACCCGCAGTCCAGCGTGTTGTATGGTCTAGTCACCACTAACTTAGTAAGCTCTGAGCCCAATACCAAGCTGATGGTGATGAGATTTATAAAGTTGATAATGTCTAGATAATCATTTAATATACATTTTTATCTACTAATGCTATTCAAAGAAGATCAATTACAAATGTGAATGACTTTAACGTTTTATCTGAAATTGACAAAAAACAAACATGCTCTTAAAATCTCTATTCATCCCACGCAAATTTGTATAACGTCTTATTAAGGCAATGTTACATAATCGTTAATAAAAATAAGCATCATTTATACGCTTTTAGAATTTCGATTTTCAACTCCATTTATTTTTATCGCAAATTTCAAGTGTAGTCTTAAATTCTATTTAAATATCTTTACTTAATTTGTATCTTAAGTGATGTTAACTATAAAGTAACTAAACTAAATTAAGTACATCAAAATATTTACACTAAATTTTTTACCAAAAGTTAGTAATTAACGTCTTAATAAATAGTTTTAGGATATATAATATTTATGTTTCCTAATAACTATCAGATTAAACTAAAAAAATATGTAGATTTTATAAATAAAATTAAAATAATTAAATAATTGTTTATTATATAACAATTACAATGACGTACCTTGTATTGTAATTCATTTTATAAATCCAACACTGTACATAATCACTAACACATCAGCAGTTCACAAGATATTTTTTAAACGTATATTCCACATGAAAACAACATTGCGATGAAATGTCCGACTCTAGAATAAACCTGTTTAACCGCAACATAAAGCGAGGTCGACGTAATGTCGTGGAAACCCAATTTTTTACATTTTTGATAATCATGTACTTGAATATTAAGTAACAATAGTGGCATATTATGTTTATCTATTTAAGGTTATTATTTTCAACTTGTTGCGGCGATTAAGTTAATAGTAAAGTACTATACAAGCGCCGTAACGTGATACTAAAGTAACTTGACGTCATTTAAAAATATAATAAAATCAGAGTGTTTGTAATCTCAAAAGAATAATTCGAGAGAGAAAATCGCATTTTAATTTTGTCTATCTGTTCGTCTGTCTGCAAGCCGCCTTTGTTTTGGGTAAACTCCGAAACAACTGGGCCGATTTCGACCAGACTTTCACTGAAGGGTAGCTGACATAGACGGGAGGACTTTTTTATCTTAATATTGCGTGGACGAAGTCGCGGGCAACAGTTAGTAGTAACTATACTTCTTACAAATATTATAAATGCGAAAGTTTAGATGGATGAACATTTTTTAGAGTTTGTACCCTAAACTACTAGAGATCTCGATGAAATTCGGTATGGAAGTAGAACATAGTCTAGGACAACACATAGGCTACTAATTAAGTTTTGTTTTTAATTCCCCACAGACGGAGTTGCGGGCGAAAGCTTGTTTTAATATTTGTACTTCCATTAAGGCAATACATTAATCTTAAGTAATAGAGTCCACAATCCTTTGAAGACGTATTGTTTTTTTCTCTCTTTTGTTTTATCAGATGAATTAACACGTATGTTATCATCTAGACAGAATGTCAATATTTGAATTGCTGTCTAAAGTCACTATGATAGCATTTCTTACCTCGTCTAACCATTGTTACCATTGTAAAAAATAATAACATTGGAATGCGGCTGTCTATTAAACTCACGGTCAACAGCTAAGCACGTTAAATTTTACTCTATAAAGTTATAGAGTGTATATAAATGACTCTATGATTTAAAAAGATAAGGAAAGAGAGAACTAATTTAAAATATGCCGTGGATGAGGAGTTTTAACATTGTTAGCTGTAATGTCAGACTGCGTAATTCCTAAACTTGTTGCGCCCCTTACTGTCAAGCGCCCTGGGCTGTCGCTTAACCGCGCCTCACCCTAACGTTAGTAATTTGCATTAAGATTTTTTTATTTACCGTCATAATAAACTATTGTTAATTATTAAACAAACACGTGCAAGGATAACAGTGTTTGTAAAAGTAAATAGATAAGATTCGATATCAAAGACGGTATACACAGGCACTCGATGGAATACATTGTTAATGCACTCGTAATATATTTCATTCATAATAGATTTAACAAGCCTGAAGTTATCTAGCGAACATGTAATAAGTGGAGGGGACATGTACAGATACATGATGGACACAAAAACAATACAAAAGTAATGAGAAAGTATGTACATTTAAGAAAGTCTTGAAGTGGAAGAAATTCCGCGATTCGTTTGATGTGTTTGCATGCTGGTGACCTAATTTTGGTCATTTCCCATTTCCTTTTCTTATATTGGAGGGTAAGGCAGAATTGGGAAATCGTAATAAGCGGAAACACCCTGTTAATAATTAAAACTTCTGCAAAGGCAAATGTCTATGGGCAACAATAACTTCGATATTTTTAGTGAATTCAATGGCAGATTGCTCGTTATGGTCTCTCTCGTATCTCTATTTTTTAAATAAAACATAATGACAATAATGCAGGTGAATCCGCGATTTAAATTCACCGTTAAATAAACTCACTTTCACGCCCAGAGCGTGTGTTAAGATGTAAGCTTAGGATTGTTCATTCTGTTTAATCTGTCAGCCTGATGCACTGACAGAAAACATTCTCTACAATTTTATTCTCCGCGCTATCTCTAATTCAATCCACACGGATATACATATTCTTTAGTCTAGTCATAGTCTTTTACTTTAAAAACCCTATAAAGAGCATAAATAGAAATGCAAATCGTATTGCTTGGAGTTTTCTCTCTGTTCGCTTCGCATTAGTTTTAATAAAAACAATTTGTAAATTCATAATCATTCGTTGCGTTTCAAATTAAATTTCTCCGAAGTGTTTCCGCATCACGGATGCGTCGGTCCACTACACTCGTTTATTCTCGTGTGAAACTAAATCGACATGTTTGGATTAACCATTGATTTTACAATGAATTCCAAATATTTGTAAACAAAACTTGAAACATTCGTTGACTGTTTTCTATCAATGTCTTGAAAATAACTCTTCTTATAATTATTATTTTATAAGTTCAAAAGAGATAGTAAATTAGTAGCCTGTGTTGTTCCAGACTATGTTCTAAATATAAGCCAAATTTCAGGGAAAGCAGTTTAGTTAGTCTATAGGTAAACAACAAACATCCATCCATCCATAAATTTTAATATTAGTAATATTAATGTTACATTAGAATGACACACTGTAATACTTGAAATTTAAACCGATACATTACCTTGTTTTCATAGTAATATCGTGTAATCCATATACAAGTAACAAGTGCACTTAACTTAGTACTCAGCTTCGGTACAATAAACGTTCACAAAGACGTACCGCGTCGTGCAATAACACGCAACCACTGTTATCTTGCGATGTACAGATTAATATTAAAACAGTCGGTGCATCGCGAGAGTAGGGATTGTTTTTTTATTTAATATCTTCATTACGTAATAAAATTCAGTCTATACACTATACTAATACTATCAAGAGGAAAGATTTGGATTTTTTGTATGTAAGATAACTCAAAAACTACTGGGCTGATTACAAAAATTGTTTCACCATTAAAAAACTACGTTATCGATATTTTCATTGTTTTTTTTTTTAATTTCACACGCAGAAAATCAAGTAAATGCTCAGTTGACTATTGGAATTTCAAAACTAAGGTAATTAATCTCTCAAAGGCCGACCTACAACTGTAGGTAAGTAGATGTCCATGGAACCGCGTAATCATATGAATTAGCCTGATCTAACTAGACTATATCTCTTTTCTTGTAACGCGACCTTGAACCTTTGAGATCCTTTGTCCACTCACGTCTTTGGTGACTATCGTAAGTCGGTGTAAGCAAATATTATCTGTTTTGCGGAGAGATTTGTTGCCTATTTCCCCAAGTTAATAAAAAGGTTGTCTATGGTCGTGCGTGTTTACCATTTCTACGAGCTATTTGTGCATCGGCGTAAATATAGTCATGAATATTCTATTAAGATGAAATACTAAATAATTGAGTTTTTTTTTTAACGTAAAAACTATTAATTTATTTGATTTAGTTGTAAATTATTTGATATTGTTAAACTGTATAAATTTAATTTATTTACTGATTTATGTAAAAAAAATACGCAGGACATGAACATTTAACGTGAGCTTTCTTGTAAAAACGTTACAATGTAAAATACAATTAACATTCTTCGTTAATATTTCCGCATTCCAAAAAGCTTTTGTGTGCAAACATACCTTTTTTGATTATGTGAGATCACGCGGACCGCAGGCCATTATCAAATTAACACAAACCGCAACAAAGCTGGTTTACTGCATAAAGTGCCTTATGAAATATCATCACCTCTATAAACCCCTTTGAAAAAAATTAGACAATAATATTTTTAATAAAATGTTGACGGCAGCAGTATCGCACTGTAACAGTGTACACCTATATGGGTTTGGAACATTTTTTTTTTTATAATATAAGGTGGCAAACGAGCAAGCGGCCTGAATCCACCGAAATGGAAAGCAACCGCTGTCCATAAACATCCGCAATTGCAGATGTGTTGCCTACCTTTAATTGACGGAGGAGGAGACGAACATAAAGAGGACTTTTCCTCTTTCTATGCGTCTCCTCCACCGTGAAATCCACTTTTCCTTCCCATCCTTTCTTTTTAAGAAAAGAGTGGAAAGGGAAAGGGAAAGGGACTAAAATTCGGCCTCCGGCACCACACTCTTCAGACGAAACGCGGAATTGCTTCCACTTCACGTCTGTTTTCTGTGTGGTCGTGGTATTGCACCGGGCGAGCCTGCCCATTCGTGCGAAGATGTTAAAGCGGGCTCTACCACTGTTATGCACATGCGAAACATTTTTTGAAATGAGATTTGTTTATCGAATGTTTTTAATGAAACATTTACTTCAAATTCATATGTGGCTTTGACTTATCATACCTTTGTTCTTTTCACTAGGGTCAGCGTTTCAGGATTTTTTCCTCCAGGTAGATCTTCCGATATCAAAGTCCTCTCCCTTAATAATTATCTCACCTGTTGTCTGTTTTAATGTTCATCACTTTTTAAATATTACGTAAAACTATTTAACATCTAAAATCTGTAACCAACTTTATTGCATCTGACAAATCTACTAAATTTCAGCGGTTTCATTATAACTTTGACTTCAACTTCGCTTTGTGCTATGACACGAAACCTGCAATTCAAATAATTTCGTTCGCTTATTGCGAAGCGTAGATTGTGTAACGTATTTTAATATGCATTACACAAGAATCTAGAATTCTTAAAACTTTAATTTATGAATAAAATATTTAACACTGGATACTCAAAAAGTATACGGAAGTGGTAAAAAAAAATATTGTAGTAAGTGTTGCAAATGTTGTAACAGTGGTAGAGCCCGCTTTAACATCTTCGCACGGTAGGGCTCGCCCGGTACAATACAACAATACCACGACCACACAGAAAACAGGCGTGAAGTGGGAGTAATCCCGCGTTTCGTCTGATGAGTGTGGTGCCTTTCCCTTCCCACCATTTTCTTATACGGAATAAATGGGAAGGAAAAGTCGATTTGACGGTGGGGAAGCATAGGAAGGGGAAATAACCTCGCTGTGTGCGTCTCCTTCGTTGATTAAGGTTTAGCAACGCATGTGTAATTGCGCATGTATATGGGCAGCAATCGCTTCGCTTTCTAGGCGAATTCAGGCGGCCGCTCGCTCCTTTGCTACTTATGATATAAAAAAAGGTTTGATGATATATCCATGTACTCTTTTCTCGATAAACAAGCTATTAGTAGATACAAGAATACCCTAGTTTTCTTTAAAATATCAAGGATTATGACCCTCGTACATCAGCCTCGTTACCATCCAAAGTAATACGTGAAAAATGACATCACAATCAACTTCCTTAATGGTGACCGCGTGTCATTCGGTCAATACTGGGACAACACTTTTCATGCTTCGCATCAATCATTCACTCACTCATTCTGTTAATGCTACTCTCACTCATCAATCATATCGTTCTATGCCATTAAGCACAAAAACATTCTCGAGTTGCAATTTTCTACGCGGACTATAAATGTTTTAGCACCACACTCGTAAACCGCTAGAGTATCGCCGACGCCCGCTGTCAGTTATGTACGTATTTTGTTGTACTCAACAATATGTGGAATAATTCTTAAACTTAACTTTTGGCGCTCTAAGAGAGGTTTGG
The DNA here is from genome assembly GCF_000836215.1 of Papilio polytes. Lineage (NCBI taxonomy): Eukaryota > Metazoa > Arthropoda > Insecta > Lepidoptera > Papilionidae > Papilio > Papilio polytes. The sequence continues at coordinate 940,104 of NW_013526471.1, forward strand.
TTACTAAGGATTGATAGCGATTGGCAAAATAATTGTTTCCTTTTTATTCTGATTAATAAAATTGTAAAACAATCAGGTATGTGGCACGTTTACTGTGTTTTTGAAGAATCTTCTTATTTTTGTGATGATTTTAAAAAGTTTTCTAAATCCGATGAAAACAAGAAAAGAGCCTTAATATGCCTTTGCCATGTCTTGTTCAACATACTCGTAGTAGAGAGGATGAAGGTAATGGAATTCCGTTTTGGCTCTATAAGTGACATAAATGTGCACTTAAGAAAACCTGAAATGTGTTCCATTACTGACAATGTGGTGTCACGATGCGCTGAAACGTAAAAGAAATTAATATTGTTCCTTATTAAAAAGAATGTTAGAAGTTTGTTCTACTTAAAAGTTGATAAAATAAACTATTTCTTGCTTTACACGTCTCTATCTTTTTGATTTTAGACAATTACAAGATTTGATTATTTTTGGTTTACAACCACATTCTCTCCGAAAATAAGAGCTAAAGTTTTTCGAAAGGCTTTTAGCTTCTATAAAGTTAATGCCTAAAAGTATATTTCACTTAATTAACTTACATAAAACTTGTTAGTTACGTCGTTAACTTAACCGTCGACAAACTGTCGAAGGTAATAAAACTGTTCAGAATTAGGCTACTAAGATATCTTTATTATTTAAGTTATTTATTATTATACCATAATTTTCTAATTCTGTGCCATTTGCTTAACTTAAGAGATTAAATTTCATGTCTGTGAGACAAATGTAGTTACTGTCGCGGATATCGTCAAATCATAAAGTATCAAGAAATAATAAAACTAAGATGCACTATTATTATGTTTTAGTATTTCAGATACATATGTCATACGATCAAATAACTTAGTAGCGAATGACTTAACCAATTATAATTCTAAAAGACCTGTGTGCTTAATTTTATCCAGTTCTTTTTTTTCGTATCAAAGGAAGGCAAAGTGGATAAACTTCTTGGAAAGCACTGAAGTTTGTTTCGCATATGAAACATAGTATGAATATTAAAAAGATGTTTGACAATGTTTACAATTAGCTTTCATATGCCAAGATTTTTAAATTCACACTTCTAATTAGAAATTGTGTTGGTGCCTAAAAAGGTTTAGCTAATTTCAAATTTGAATTTCTTGCTCGAAACTCTACAGACTTTTATAAAAAATTCAAATATTTTATTGTATCGGAATACAATGTTTTAGGAATTAATTCATCATCATCTGATGTCCTACAGCCGCCGGTGTGCCTGGGCCTGGTCCAGTAAACTTCTCCAATTCTGTCTCGTTTTGGGCCTTTTGCTTCCAGCCCTTGACGCCCATATTCTAAGATCGCGTTCGACGTCATCTAGCCGTCTATGTTTCGGCCTACCACGTGTTCTACGTTTATGAATTTTATAATGTCGAAAATGTTAACAACGCAACTCATATAAATTGTGTTCAGTCTATTAAAACATTGTTATTAATAACGCTCTAGACGATTATTAACTCTACTTTAGATAATAATACTTGTTATCTGTTTAACCACTTTTGATTTATTACACCCAAAATTATTACCTAAATCGAGGTTCAAATTAAAATTGTTACAATAATTGAAAAACTTCTTAATCTAAAATATAATTTTGTATAACGCCATCTATTGTTCAGAGCATACACCAAATGCGAGTTTTAATAAAATCTAGGAAGTAAAAGGAAAAGAAAAAAACCAATTCTTCACAAATAATTTATTTAGACATCACAAATTTATAGCTACTGATAACATAAATTTCTTAAAATTATTATTTTATAACTTTAAATTTATGTCAAATGACTATTACCCCTCGTTCCTTTTTCCAAGTTACTTCACCCGTTAGGTATAAAAGATTTTTCTTCGCAGTTTGGTAATGATAAGAAGAAAATGAGTACCGTGCTGTAGAATTGGCGCAACACTAGATTATCGGTATAAACGTCACGTCCCTAGCTGACAGCTGTCAATGTCATTAAAGGGTTATTAAGGGGTTATTCGCGCCCATTCCCGGCGAGTTCTCTAGTGTAGTGTTTCAATTAATATTGCTAGTAAAAATTATATTAATTGCTTAAAAGTAACTAGTTACAAAACAAATTACTTATGAATAGTTATCTAGTAGTCCCTAGCAGGGTTTGGCGTCACGCAGGCGGCCGGCTTATAAAAAAATTAAAAGCCAAAACATTATTTCAACATGTGCTGTAGCGTTGAGGGGTTACTAATTGCGATTTAGAATGTTCATGACAATGGTACCTTGTGAAAAGGGATTATCTTTCACTTTAGTGACCAGTCAAGATTTTTGTTAACGTGGGCAAACTTCTAATTTCATGCCACCAATAATGGCGACCGAGCCGTTTGAAGAAGAGAGTTTAGAGAAGGAATTAAATGAAGAATGTAAATACCCATCTCGATGTAAACCGTCTCCATACCACGTACAACTCACTCTGTAACGGCGAAAATAAAGAGCAAGGAAGTAAGATCAAATGGAATACAGGCATCGTAGATTTGTTTTTGGATTTACTTCGAGCCCATTTTTACTATCCGCTACAAAACAATACGACTTGGAGCAGACACAATCCAAGACTTTGAAGAACGAATTAAATGGCCACAGGGACTAGTAATCTAGATTTATTCAGGAAGACATGGTGCAGACAGAACCGCTAAGGTAAAAACAGCTTCTGGATTTGACATTCGGCCGTTTCAAAGATTGTACCAGTTAGAACTTCCTTCAGAGGTGGAAAGAAAGGAGGACTCTGCCAGTAAGAGTAATAATCCTAATAGAAGATATGCTGTAGTCGTAAATCCAAGCAGTACATTAATGAACAAAAATGCTGCGAGAGGGGCAGACAGTAGTGTACCAATAAACACAAAGCATGCTGTTTATGCAACTGTAGTGTGTCACTCAAAATAATAATAATCTATACTTATTATAATAAAGCGTAAACACACACTTCTTTGTTGCCTAAGATTACAGCAATAACGGCATATTTTAAAATAATTCTTTTTTTAGTAAAAAGCCCTATACTTGCGTCACGCTTTAGGCTATATATTTTAACGCCATTAAACTTACGGGGTAAATATTTTGGATAAAAACCCTAATGTGGGAAAGTAACCATACGTTGCTGCCAACATCAAGGAAGCAAAATTGCCATACTTCGTCATCATGTCATGTCATTTTGACATTTGGAATTGAATTTGACAAATGTAAACAATAAAATAAAATTTTCAAATTTTCATGCGGATGAAGTCGCACGGGAACAGCTAGTAATAACTAAAAGTGGGCTAGTTAAAAAGACATAGCAATTATAAATATGTGAACAGAAAATCAAATAAATTTTTCACTTCGTAAGCACATGCCGGTCGTTTCAATTCACCCCGCCACCATTTCTTAACAAAACTAACTGCAGTATCATACATATACTAGAACATACAGTCCAACCTACAGTGTAGTACTATTAAATCCAAGCAAGACTATACATGCTGAGTGTTACTTAAAACTCTTTGCTAGATTACGATAATAGATACTAGGAATTGATTGTCATGCTATTCTTACATGATTCTGGCTCATATTTTGTTATTAATTTAAAATCGCATTTGGCAGTTGGACTTTGTTTAAAAATGGAGAAAACTTTGGTATTTTTACTAAGCAAAAGGTGTCACCAAACTGATATTTGATGCATGTGAATACCATGTAAAACATACGTCAATGGAAATAAATTCTGGCATTGTAACAAGCCAGGTTGCAAAGAGAACAAAACAAGCCATGAATGTAACATAGAAAAAGAAAACCCTCACAACTCCGAATGCCATAAAAATTCCCTAAGTGAATTAAAAAAAAATCTGCACAATGAAGAAAAAAAATTGTACAACAAATTACGAACCAATTCAAAAACAATAGGAAAAAATCTCGTGTGAAATGAAGGAAAATAGCTGCCAATTCCACGCTACTAGATACCAAACGTTGGTACTACTTTGAAACCACAAGATTCACAATTTCACTGTGGTGTCCACACGCCCACTATTTGAAATGGGAAGAAATAACAATAATAATAGTTTAGCCGAAAATGAAAAATTATTAAAATATTTGGATTTGGCTCACGAGATTACCGACATGATGCGTTGAAATCGACTACCATTATTCCGATGGTCGTTTCGGTACACGGGCTAATAGCGAAGAGCTTCGAACATCTCAAGAAGCTTTCGATAGACAGTTTGATTAAGGGCCCGATTCGAAAGGCGGTTATTATAGAAACCGCACGCATAGTGAGGAGGTTCCTGTCTCTGCAGCCCTGACCACTGGTTGCTTGAGTCATCGGAGTCCGCAGCAGGTGGACTTCTATTTTTTATATAATGTTTTATTTTTTTTAATAAAAAATCATGTAAAATATATTATATGTAAAAATAAGAAATTAAAGATATATGGAGGATAATAATAATAGACAATTATTATTAATAACATTAATTATTAATAATTATCTATCAGCAACTTGCTCTTAAGTATGCTCTTATGGATAGAGGTAACGTATTACCAATACTAGTCTTCACCAGTTCTAGAAAATAGCCGTATCACGCTCTACTGGGTTCGATCTATTATTACGGACAGGACTCTTCCTGCCGATAAGCCTGATATAGTAATAATAGATATATAGTAATCCTACCTTTTATTAATATAATAGATAATATAGTAATAATAGGTCTGAGTTGTGTAATGTTACTCGATATCATTATCCTACATTACGAGAATATCGAGAAAGCCGAAAATGAAAAATTAATAAAATATTTAGATCTGGCTCACGAGGTTGGATTAAGGGCTCTATTCAAAAGGCAGTAATTTTAGAAACCGCACGCATTGTGAGGAGGTTCCTGGCTCCAGCCCTGACTAATTCCTTGAGTCATCGAATTCCGCAGTCGGTGGTGCTCTATTTTTTACATAATGTTTTATTTTTATACCAATCATGTGAAATATATTATGTATTAAATAACTAAATAAAGATACATGATAATAATCATTTAATCTATTCAATACATTAAATAGTACTTGTTATAGTAACAGATGGCCCGGGAAATAAAAAAATGTGCTCACCCTACCGGTTACAAAAGAGGAAAAAATGTCCCTTCAACAACTAGTTACCAAACCGCGAAGAAAAATGTTTTTACCTAACTGGTAAAGTAACTTTGGTAAGAAAAAGTAAAGAGGGATTATTATCTGTTTTGGTACATTATTTTTAAGCATATCAGGCTTTAGAACATAGATATGTTTTTGAAGAATTATTTAGATATGAAATTCTTATCTTAAATGTTCGTTAATTTCGGGTTTCTTACCACGATTGGGTTGTTTCAGCTTCCGATATATTTGTAACAACCACGACAGCTTAAAGTTATATATTATCCTTAATACATATTATGTATTAAACGAAAACTTAAAAAGGCAAGAAATCAACTAAGCTCATCTTTTTATTTTTACAACAATATAAAGGTCAACGATAAAGGCGGACGAGGTATTATTCCCAACCGTCACCCCGCTCTGTCCCCACGCGGGAACCTAGGAGAATAAAAAGTTTCATACGCCCCATTTTTGCGACGAGGGGACGGTTGGAATTTATTTTATTTCATAACGGTTCCATCTGTCACCTTATTGGTGACTGTGATACTAAAACGTGGGACGGATGAAACTTTTTATTGTCGCGTGAGGAATTAGCGGGGTGACGGTTGGGAATAATGCCCGACGAGACATTGCCTTAACACTTTTTTCTAAAACTGGTAGAATTGAAACGAAGGCCGGAGATGATCTTAAAATTTAACTTGCAAAGCCTTACATATATTAGTAAATAATTTTGAAATATCATATATACAGACTAAATTAAATTTTATTGATATTAATTCCTTTGCATAGATATGGTACTTTAAATTTTATTCCGTATGGAATGATTGCTGAAAATAATAATTAAAAAATAGTTCAAAACATATTAAATTTGTAGTATCCTGTGCTAATTTTTATTTATAGTACAAAATTATAATTTGTTTGTATTTCTTTTAATTCTAAAATTAAAAGTTTTAATAAATAATTTCCTTTCTTATGCAATAAACTTTTTTATTACTAATATGGTTTTGTGCGAAATGACTAGAGCTTAGGAACAAATGATTTAGAAATTTTTGGCCGTTTCTCTTAGTTTTTACTATTTGGTAAGGACTAAAAAAATAATAGAGATCTTGCGTACTTATTCTAGGAAAAATAGAAACAAATATGTTTTTAAAATTAAAGAAAATGGATCTTTATAGATCTATTTTCTATAAAATTTGTGCAACGACTTGAAAATATAAGTAAATATTTCTTTTTACTCAAACAAAAAATAAATAATAATAGCTCTTCGAACAAATATAGTAACATTATACTCTGTGGTACAAAAAAAAAGAAATTTCTCTAACACTCGTATGGAGAAAATATTAATATCGTTTTTATAAGGTAGATTTATACTTTTAATAAAAAGCGTCCAGCGCTATCCTTATCTATAAAGCGGAGAAAATTGGAATTATAATTATTTTGAAAAAAGTCACATATTATCCACCAATCAGCTGCCTGCATTATCGACGGTGGCGCCGCCACTTCACATTGGTCAAGTTTACGCAAAAAATGAACAGAACTAAAGAAAGAAAAACTCATCTGAACCTCAATACCCATCAACATTATTATGCCACAAAATCTTTGTTTTTTATGTGACATTTCGCATAAGTTACGGGCAAACAGAATGGTTACAATTACAATCTCAATTGGTCAAATAAGACTCATCATATACAGGGAATACACATGCCAGTAAAACAAGGCAGTATGCCAGTTACTGACACAATGCAAACATATGCCAGTTATGTCAACGAGGTCGTATGCAATTTGCACTGTCACGAAATCAAATATTACTAGCTATTTACATTCCAGGCGTAAATTTAGTACTTTGAAAAATGGA
>NW_013526471.1:947484-969713 GCF_000836215.1 Papilio polytes
GCGCCAGCACGGCGCGCCACACCGACAGCTGCGTCCATGTTTCATAGAAGGCGGGTACTGATGGCTGAATGTAACATTAAGACATTTTATTAATTAATCTATACTAATATTATAAAGAGAAAAGATTTGAATTTTTGTAAGTATTAAAATAACTCGAAAAACTACTGGGCAGATTTTAAAACTTTTTTCACCATTAGAAAGGTAATTTATCTGTGAGTAACATAGGCTACATTTTTTATTTAATATAAAAATTAAAACACCCGGCTGAAGCACTAGTAGTAGAAATAGCGCCATCTATTGTTTGCATTGCAAAACACAAATGCGATTGCGTTTTCAAACGCACGCAATAGAGGGCGCTATTTCGTGCGCTCAAGGTTTTAAACATATCACACTGAATAAACTACTACACTGAATAAAATAATATAAAAAACTTATGGCTAGTAGTATTTGAACTCGTTTTTCTTTAACCATTTTTTTTAATTTAAGATTTCACGTAAGCTAATGTTAAACGGCGATTTAATATATTCTATGACACTCCAGAGAAGACGTGTCGTATGAAACCTCATTCGTCAAAATCGGTTCAGCCGTTAAAGCTCTAAGCCGCTATAAGAAACTTATATTAAAACAAACATACGCGCGTAAAACATATATCTCGTAATAACTAACCACTGTTACATTCCCCGTGGTGTTGAGGAAGACGGGCGCATACTGGTAGACCATCAGCTCGTCGTACATCCTGGCGGCGGAGCAGACCAGCAGACAGGCCGTGTAGAGGATGACCAGCACGATGGGCTGGAACCACGGCTGCAGACCGCGGGACACCTCGATGCTGCCTACATCCAGTCTGCAAACATTTTTTAATTATTTTAAATTAATGTATTTATTTATTTACTAGCTGACCCCCGCGGCTTCGCCCGTGGTGAGTTAAAAAAAAGACTTTTTCAGATTTACCTTTGTTTGTGAAAATACAAAAATATCAATTTTCCACCACCTAAGTCTTTTAAGAGGTTTTTATAACTTAATTTAAGATATATCCCACATTTTCAAAAGTTACTAGCAAAAATGTAATTTAAAAAAAAGCATTGTAAAAAACTTACCTATCTAAAACTGATAGTAGACACAGAATACAGAAGAAGTAGTATGTAGCCACATACGGCATGGTGATCACAGCATGGAATGACAGATGCCCACCATCCAGACTGTCAGAGCAGCTGATGAGGAGCAGGTGCATCAGCGACAGCCCTCCCAGCACCCCGTGGCACGCCGGAGTGCAATTTCTCCACGCCTTCTGCACGTTAAGAGCTATATCTAATGGTGTTAAGTTCCCTAACCTGAAAATAATTAACAAAAAATGTGTAAGAATTAAATTGTAATTTATTTTTCAGTTAACCATCCTTCAATGCTTGGATGGAAAGTCCCAGGGAAGAATGGGAGGGCAACATAGCACTACTCATAAAAAAAATTTATAAAATCCCTGTCACCCTGTATATTTGTCAGTCTTAAAATTAATTTTACAATTCACTTTTTGTTATGAAATTACTAACATATTAATATATTAGTCGGACGAGTGGTTTGCAGAATTCATTCGAAAGGAAGATCACATAAACGGTAACGATCCTCCATTGTGGGCGTGCATATGTCGGAAATAATGAAACAACAATCGCGTAACATTAGAATCACCATCTTCAATGAAAAGTGCACGACAAAATCTTTTAGGATTGCAAACATTTACAGAGATTAACCAATTAATTTTGTAATTAACAAAGCACATTTTTCATTCAATGACAACTGTCATCAGTCATTTGATCGTCGCCTTGACATCTATTATACAATGCACATTCAGCCAGTATTCAAAATTATTGGTGGCCAGTAACTTTAATCATTCAAAAAGTATCAATAATTTGCACCATTACATTCAAATTATCACGATGAAAATTCTTATATCTCTAACTTATTGATTAAATTTAAAATAAGTCTGACATTATTATTCTTGAATTAACAATAAGAATAATAACTTTAGTAATTTAAATTTATTACTACTCATAATAATTACCTTAAATATTTATCATCATCTCTAGTTTGCTGTTCTTCTAGTATTCTATCTCTGGATACAGCTCTAAATGTCCCACCACCTTGAAGATATATCTTTTCTGTTCTCCGAGTGAATGGATCAAGTCGTTCATCATTTGGTGATGTAAGAGGTGATGGTGATGAAAATGGATTGTCAATGTACTGATCATTATATGGAACATTTGATTCTAATCTCTCCAGCATTGTTGATAAGTCGGTTGGCCTCACTGTAATTAGAAATGTAAAAAAATCATGTATTTTTTAATTGTATTTTTATTTGCCATATAAGTAAGCCTGTCTATTCTAATATTATAAAGAGGAAAGATTTGTTTTTTGCATTTATTAAAATAACTCAAAAACTACTGGGCCAGTTTTAAAATATTCTTTCATCGTTAGAATGGTAATTTATCTATGAGTAACATAGGCTATATTTTTTAATTTCACACAGGTGAAGTCGCGAGCAACAGCTAGTAACCAATAGTTTGAATTACTTCACAGTATGTTGTTATTTAACTATTGCTTTTTATGTTTAAGTTAGAAGGGGGCACATAAGCAGTGGATTGACTAATGTTTACTTTCTTACCTGGTTTTGTTCCATTTTTACTTTTAGTGCCAGTTTTAAAAACTTTAGGGCTAACTTCCTTACTAACAGCATCACTCTCTGTGCGCTCCTCTCTTGTTTTTCGCCGAGTCTTTCTCGGCTTGTGTCTTATTTCTCTGGAAGTTCCATTGTTTTCTGTATCATTGGGTTCAATTTCCAACTCACCACTGAGGGTCACCACTTCATCTTTGTTGTACTCTTTTAAGTAATCATCAACCTGAAATAAAATTATGTTAGAAAATTAAATATAAAGTAAAAAAAAATTGCCACACTTGAAAGTGTCTAAAGAAATATAGTTCAATATTACAATTAGTAAAAAGTTTTATATTTTCATGTGTTTGCAGTAAATTAACTTTAACAATAAAAATGTACCTTTTCTAAAGCACTAAGACTAGACCCAGGGACATCGAAGTCATGAAGCTCCCTGTCTCTGTGTCGAGATGAATGTCTCTTCTTTTTCCTATAAGATGGACTTCGCTTTTCCTTATGCCCACTAGAAGGTCTTGACAAATTCTTCATGAATTTCTCCTCCAAGCCATTTGGGTCATGTGAATAAAATACAAATGATGGATTCTTATCAGATTTCTTTATTTCTTTCTCCACAAATCCTAATATACCCATTTTTATTTGGTCATGAATTGGAATTTCAACATCCAGAGACTCTTGTTCTGAATTTATCCAGTTGTCTTTTGTTTTAGTTTTCTCTGCCGATGTCTCTGGCTTTTCTTCAACTGTAGTTGGCGTATCTACTGGTTCAGTGTTTGAAACATGGCCGTTGGAAAGTTTGCGTGATGCTGATCTACTTCTACGTTTCTCAGAGCTTTTACATTTAGGTGATGGCGACCGAGCAGCCGTATGCACCTCGGCAATTTCTTCCTTAACTTCCACACTCTTACCTGCCTTAATCATTCTTTAAATATTATAATTATAGACCTTAACACAATTAAATGCAAGACTATTAAACTTTTTCTCTTGATTAAATATGCTACAATAAACTCTCAAGAAATATAATGCATGTTTTATGCATCACTGTATGTTTTGTGCCCTTTTGTACGAAGTAATGACTTTAAAAAACATTTTAAATGCACTATTAACAAGGCGCTAAAATGTCAGATGTCAACGGAATGACGTCACATTGACGTCATACCCGAATATGCTACTCGCTCCATTTCACGCAATTTCACAAGTTTTAAACATCTCACAAAATAATGTTGAGATTTCATTATTTGTTTATTTCACCTTTAAACGTTTTAAAAATACGTATTTAATGATAAATTACTTTAATTGCTGAAGAAAAGTAGTACCTAACACATTGTTTAAGGATTTTTGTTCACATTGTTCTTCGAAATCAGCAAGCTGCAGTCAGTTATCAGCTTTTCTAGATTACTTTAGCTTATCGTAATGGACATCATGAAGGTTTGTAAGATAAGGTTAAGGTTGAAAGGGTATGTTTGTGTATATTTTAAATAGAATTTACTTTATAAATTAAAAAGACGAGCTGGGCATCGACTAAAAAATATTTTTATAAGTATCCATTAAAATTGTATTAACTAATAGACGTTACTCAAATTAACCCTATCTATGTTTCATATAAGAAACCGAATTATATTTCCACGGAATAGCATTTGATGCAATAAACTATAGAACAAAGGTATCTAATAACAACAAACGGCGACGCAAGTAATAATTTCTAAGTTAGGTATGGACGCCGCGCCGTTCGTACCAGCTGGAGACTGGACTGGACTCACAATTTTGGAATGTAGCCGACCTTTAGGCAACGCCTTGTTGTGTCCCAAGCAGTAAGAAAATAGCGGAAATCGTGCTAGATTATTTATGACCGAAAAACCACAAGAACTAATAGGCTGAATAAATTTTTATCTACCTTAATAAAAAAAAAATTATAAGAAATATTTTGATGTCCAAATAATATTTTCGTTTTATTTTGTTTTGTAAGACTGTCATTTTTTCGTAATTTACAAATGTTTCGTAACAAATATAATATTGTCATGAATATATTTTTTATATTATAAAACAAGTCGATGTTGTCAAGTGTAACGCAACATTTGCAACTTGGGCCGCGCACAAAATTTAGTTTAAGCTTGAAGCAAAATGGGAAATTATTCATAACATTTGATATCGTCACGAGCATAATAACAATATAGTTGCTTTAGATCTATATCTTATGAGTATGAAGCGTGATAATTATTTACATTTTAATTTCATAGATTAAAAAACAGTAATTGTTAAGCAACTAAGGGTGAGTTGCATCAACTAACCGTAACCGTAACCATGGTCTTTACGACGGTTAAATCTACGGTTGCGCTTGATTTTCGTTGCACCATTTTTACGTTGATTAAAATGACGTCATATTTAACGGTAATTTTGACCGCCCAATTTTGGCCGGTTACGGTTAGTGTTATAGTTAACAAATGTCAGTGTGTAGGGTAATGTCAGCTGTCGCAAGTTCTTACCTATATAAAATAATATTATAAATACATATCTACAAAAAAATAGAAAAAGAAATACTCGCTACTATAATGTCCGTACTACGCTCAATATATGGGAATCAAGTTCTTCAAGTGAAGATAACGAAGATAATTTTGAGTATAGAAGAAAGAGAGAAGTTGTCCGTCGTCGTGTTGATAAATTTCAAAATTGGGATGACAAAGAATTCTTGGACAGGTTTCGTGTATCTAAACTTGTGGTAAAAGCGCTGGTTTCTTCAATAAGACCATTACTTCAAACAAAGACAATGAAGTGAGTAGATGGATATATATACTACTGCTACTACTATACTGTACCATATACTAGCTTTTGTCAGCAATTTCGTCCACGCAGAAATTAAAACTTTTGAGTACAGAATATATCAAAATAGTTAACTATCTAACATTAGTATGATGATAAAAGGAAAATAGATAGCAATTGTAAATGAAAAAAACATGCATACATCAATCTCTTCCAGGAAACTTTTCTTACTTGTGTATTATTCTTAACAGGAACAAAGCTATAACACCAGAACAGCAAGTACTGATGACTCTCGAGTACTATGCATGTGGATCTTTCCAACGTTGTATTGGTGCAGCGTCACCAGGTGTGCATAAATCCAGTGTGTGTCGATCAATACATCGTGTAAGCAGAGCAATTGCTGGACTTCGTTCTGAGTGGATATCTATGCCTCAAAATAGGCAAGCTATGGAATATGGGGCCAGAAAATTTTATGAAATCTGTGCGTTTCCAAAAACAATAGGTGACTGTACCCATATAGCAATAGAATCTCCAGGTGGAAATGATGCTGAAGTCTACAGAAATAGAAAACAGTTTTTTCCCTTAATGTTCAAGTAATATGTAATTCAGCTATGTATTTATTATAACATAGTGGCACGTTGGCCAGGCAGCTGTCATGACTTTCTGATGATGATTTCTGGTTGCTGGGCGACAAAGGCTATGGTGTAAAACCATATCTTCTCACATCTTTACGCAATCCTACCACCGAGGCTGAACGCCTTTACAACGAAAGTCATATTCGTACGCGAAATGTTATTGAACGTTCTTTTGGCTGTTGGAAAAAAAGGTTCCCTTCTTTATCTTGGGAACTCAGGACTAACCCAGTAAAAGCTCAAGCAATCATTGTTGCAATGGCTGTGCTACATAACATCTGCAGAAAAGTCAGTGGCCCTATGCCATTTTCACAGCATGAAGAAGAGGCTGTCACAGATGAAGACGAAAAATAGACGAAATAGTCCATCAGTCTCGGGTAATGATGAATGTAACAGAAATATATTAATTAATAACTATTTTCGTAGACTAGTTCAGACATAAATAAAAACCTATTTTAATAAAGACTAATTATTTATTTTTGATTTTAAGATATCTATTTCTAAATTTAATTTAATCAGTTCTAAGTGATGTTTTTCTTCGTTATGCCTTAGTTTTTATTCGTGGAGTTCTACTAAAAACTAAAAAACTAAAAGTTTTGCTCGTGCTTGCCATCTTATTTTATAATAACCGTCGATTGTAACCAACCGTCGAATTGATTTCCAAATTATGTAATGACAACGGACTTTAAGACACTTTCCTGACATTTAAATTTAAATGATGTCAGTGTAAAAAATATTACTTATGTAAATATTTGGGAGATAATGTGTTTTATCACTTGTAACCCTATTTACTATAACTTTTACAATAGATGTCACGGTGCAACGTTAGAAAGTTAATGTTAAGGTTACTGTAAATGTTACCGTTAAAATTAATTTTAACAATAACGATAACCGGCGATATGATGCAACTCACCCTAAATATTTTTAAGACAAAACACCAATGCAAAACATAAGTGCAGTATTTAAAAAAAAAAAAGTTTGTCTGCCTTCTTGGTAAAAAAGTATTTTTTTTTCTTTTAAGAACTTATATGCTGGACTTTTTTTGCTACCAGTTAATTTAATTTCACGGTTAAGTTAACCACAAAGCGACAATCGACAGTTCGCGGGACTTATTGTAAACCTTAATTCTGGCCTTCCCTAAAACTTTTTCCTGTGACACATCTCGTATTTTACTAAAAAAAACCGAGAGGCTAAAGTTCATAGTTACGATTAAAAAATAAGAAATTTGAAGGACAATAAGATAAAAAATAAAGATATTGATGTAAAACTGCTAATATGACTATGAAGTCATAGTAATATTATAAATGCGAAAGTTTAGATGGATGGATGTTTGTTAGAGTTTGTAACCTAAACCTTTAAACGCATCTCGTTGAAATTTGGCATAGAGGTAAAGAATTGTCTGGAACAACCTATAGGCCACTCCCTTTTGTTTTTTTTTTAATTATACGCGGTCGAAATCGCACGCTAATGCTAGTAAATACAATAAATAGTAGACAATCTCATTAACTGTCATATTCAAGAGTCCCTTAACGCAGGTTTAAAAAAATAAGCGTGTATCTGGCTGTAAGCCTTATTACCATGTGCTATTTTTGATTTCAATTTAAAAGTATTTAAACAAGAACAGAAAAATGAATCACGGTTTACTCATCATCTGCAAGACCTTGGCATCATTTTTATTATACAGAGGTGAAATTCTTACACACATAAGGACCAAAAATGAATAATCAGGTAAAGTTACGTCAGGTAAATATCTGACAATATTATAACCTCAAAATTCGCAGTAATTTAGTCGAGCACCGAGTAATCTAGTAACTAAATGTATCTGAACATTAAAAAAGCAAGCTATTAGCAAATCATACAGATGAGATTATTTTAGTTACCAAAATTATCGGTGCTAAACTAAATTACCAACCTAATAGCAACTAGGCATACTTGTCAACATTTCACTAGTAAATTTTATTGCCTAATTCATTATGTTGGTATAGGTTTTAAGACTGAGGTTTGTCAAATTAATTTTATCTTTGTTTATTTTACAGTCGTTTTATAGATTAACTAACTTTTGCCCCCGGCTCCGTCTGCGTGGAATTAAAGAAAAAGTGAGTAGTAAACTGTAACAAACATCCTTCATAACTTTCGTATTTGTAATATTAGTATGGTTTTAGCTTAATTTATATGTTAATTAAGTGTTTAATAATTAAGATATAATTTTGTCTTCGCATTGTTATAATGCAAACTTAAACGTCAATAGGAGTGGATTATCAAGTGTCATCTTACACAATTGGCGGCATTCCTCCCTCCCCCTACCCGAGGTCGTTCTCCCCTCCAGTGGTAGCGAAAGGCCGGCACTTTCACTGAAAGAATTTCGTCAGTGGGTGTTTGTTGACGTCAAATTTACGCAACGTGATGCAATGGGCAATTATAATTATAATCCTTCCCATGTAAAGGACGAAAAGGGATTTTTAATTCACTTCCATTATCTTCCACTTCAGAAACTTACCACAAAGTAAACAGTATCCTGATTGTTTAACTGTGATCTTTCATTTTTCAAACAATCTATTACGAATTAACTTATCTAAATTGTTGTCTTAAATTCTTAACTATTCAGTATGTTTCCGAAGTAGTTATAAAAATGCAAAGGTTGTCGTTTTATTCTAAAACACAACTGGTTTTCACCGATTTGAGTTTGACATTCATCGTGATCCGAATAAAATTAGTAAAAACCATGTAGTTTGTTCTCAAGACGAAACTGCAATAAATTTATTTTTTTTAATCAGCTTTTGGTATTAATAATCTGTGTTAATAGACTATTATTAAAAGTTTAAATTGAATATCATTTATTTGGAAAAATGAATAATTGTCTGTTTCAGTTTTTTTTTACTCTACATTTAACTTCATTATTATGATTTATTTATATTATTAGGGTATATTAAGGATATTATTAATATTTTGTGAATTAAATTAAAAAGGATCTATCCTTTAGTTATATTTTGAGTATTTTCAGCGTCCATAATAACATTACAAGTGGAGTCCTGCTGCTTTTCTTAAGAAAAAAAAACACAAATTTCCTTTAAATGGCCATTTAATATCATTATGGTGTTACATAGATTCATATACTCTACATTAGTTTGGTCCAATAATTAACTTTATTGCTACAAACGCTAACTGCGTCGATACTTAAACTAACTTAGTCTAAAACCCAATTAAGCCAACACCACATTTTTGTTTTAAACATAGAGTATTTTTTATTTACAATTTACATAATTACATCGGTCTTTTATTACTCTTAGCAAAATTTTGTCCCCAATAAATTTGAATTTCTCAATGTCTATTTGGCACAAAATTTTTAGCAGCCGATTCGAGAATCATTGACCGATGAAAGTCATAGAAAAACTACACGTACATTGCAAGTGTCCCTTATTTGTGAACAATATCACTCTTAATAATAATAATATCAGTAAACATTAAAACTAATCGTAAATCACAGTTCATACAGTTATCTTTCACACATCAGCACATCAACGAAATGTCGACAATACGTTCATATATACGAAGATTTAAATCTACTTTAAATAATTACAAATAAAATTAAATCTAAAGTAAATACTAACAAACGAGTCTTGAATTATTCAACAAATCGTTTCAAAGTATTTACGACTACACTTAACTACATGTTCATAGAACGTACTAGAAATATATCATAGATATATGGGATAAACATTACCAGCTTTCGATAGACAATCGCAATTGTAATTAAACTTACAATCGTTTAAAAAATCGACAATCGTCATCTAATCGCCGGTAAAAAGAACTTAAAACTAAGACAATCGAATTACCCCGTCCAATAGAATTCCAGAGAAAATTACCTTTCCCGAATTGTATGGAGGGGCAACAATCGGTCCGCGCGAACGTCCCCAGGCGTACTGCCCTTACTGGGCTTCGGCGGCCGATCGACTAACTCTAAGGCTATGCCACGTTTTGCGTTAACTTCGCAAATCGCAACCAGCCCTCGTACCGTCCGCATTACCGCGGCTCTCGCATTCACTTATTTACAATAAATATTTACAATTAAACTTAAATCTAAACAACACTGTAAATAGTTACAGGCAGTACGGATGACAAAACTGATAGACGAGCCTTTGACTCCTCTCGGTTTTCTTCATGATTCCTTTCTTGTAATACTGTCGTATGCTTCTCGACAGTTTATCGTAGTTCATCGCCGGCCTGTTCTTTCGCTTGCCCCACAGTCTCGCGACACGGACTGAATCTTCAATTTTAAAGACCCCGTTACCTGAACAACGAGACATACATTAAACATCGTTAAATAGAAGTTCGATGCAAATAAGACGATAACTTTTGGTAGAGCAGTGAACGTGGTGTTGCTACACTTGTAGATTTATTAGAAACCGAAATTTGAGAACGCTTTTATATTTTATAATACAACTTTAAGACAAATAAAAATTTAGTTACGGGATTTCTTGTATTGTAGCGTTTGAACAGAATAAAGATTAATTCAAACGTCTACTATTTCGACATCTTTGAGATATAAATTGAAAAGTACAAAAATAAATGACCTTCGCGAGCGTTTAGGATTCGATACGGTGGTACGATTCTTAACACGATAGTCTGAACGGCGTTATAGATTTTCTCAGAAATCTTTTCGGAAACTACGACGGAACGAATTTCAGTTCAAATTATCGGAGCATTTAAAAATTAAAACGCGATCGACAGACGAAGGGGGCAAAAACGTTTATAGTTAAATGGTGAATTAAACAACGTATAAATCGTAACGTACCATTGGTAGTGGCAAGTCACGAAGTTGTGTTAACCTTTGCAGCGCCACACCACATCGTACCTAACAGATGGCGAGTAAATGTCTTGCTCACCTTGGTACTAGAATGTTGTTATGAAATTCCCACTAACAATCGATTGTACACTACATAATATATTAACCATAACTGAATGCACATAATCAATGAAAACTTAACTATGTATTTATAATTTAATTCATTGCATTCATAATTGTTTACGTTAACTTTACGACTTGTTTTACCGATACATTGTTGTACTAATTAACTAGATCGTATTTTCGTATTTCGTATACACAAAATCAAATACAGGTCAACAAACAGTTAAAATTTTATCAAATTAGAACTTGAAATAAATTAAAAAAAAGCATTATAATTATTCCAATTAAAGTAAAACACATCGGATTCAATTGCAGTTATATTTGTATTAATAAACATCGTTATTCCTTTCATTGTCTTTGTAAAGACAGAGACAACAATAGCTGTCAATAAAAATATCATGACAATCGAAACCCACAGTGATGTTTTTATAATTACTTCACGTTCCGTTCGTTGTTGCCAAGTTAGATAAAATGCTAAAACAAACTGTTGATGTGCTCATTTGTATGCGACGTAGTTGTCGTGGACTATTAAATAGTTATAAATAATCCAGCTACTATTATTGGATTTATTTTATTTAAATTATGTCGTACAAACATTCTAGACTCAAAGTTAAGATATGTTGTATTACATAATGTATGTTTAATTACTGGATTCACAGTTGTCGCTTTTACGAAGGCTAATTTGCCTTCAAATTCGTCAGAACGGAATTAAAAAACCTATTATCATACTATTATTATAAATGCGAAAGTTAAGATGGATGGATGTTTGTAGTCTGAACGGCTGAACGGATCTGGATGAAATTTGGCCCAGATGTAGAGCATAGTCTGGAAGAACAGATAGGCTACTTACTTTTTTAGTACCACGCGGACGGAGTCACGGGCGAAAGCTAGTTACTTCTATATGCAAAAATCTGGTTCTAATAAAATCTGTGCAGCTATTAATGGGCTTATCCAATAAGTATTATATCACGTGTACGAAATGTAAACATTATATTTTGATGTTAGAGATACATTAATTTAATTTGTCTATATAAGAACTAATTTGACATGTTTGTTGTTAAATCAGTATGATTTGATAACAATTATTAAGCTGATTAATAATGAATTGACACTGAATATGATCGATTCATCATTTATTGTATTAACTAAATTATGTTCTTATCACTTTAAATATATTATAATTCATATATCTTCAATTTTAAACATAGCCTATGTTTTTCATTATTTTTTTAATTAATGGACGAAGTCGCGAGCAGCAGCTAGTGTTTTATAATCAATATTTGCCGTATACACCGAAACAAGTAATATGTTGCTATGGCAACTTAATACTAGATAAGGATTTCTTAATTCTTTTTATAACATGTGATAAAGATATATTTGAGATAAATTTAACGTTTTTTATTTGATTAAAGTGATCAGTTCAACTTACTTCGATCCAACCATCGTATCGCTGAGCCGTGCACTTGCGGCGAGGCTAGTAGCTCCTTAAGGAACTGCCAGAGATGAATGTGCGTGCTGCCCGATTTCGCCTTGCCCCCTGCGCTCCCCGACCCTGCACCCGGTGTACTCACGCTCACTGACTCTGAGTCTTCATCTGTCAAAACAATAATTATTAAATACCAATATAACACGGCGAAGAAAAGCAGCGTTATGCAACCTGCATATATCGGCGAGGAATTTCAGTAGTTGACTATGATCTAGTCACCCCAAGGGTTGTCTCCAAGCCCTTGAATGCGTATAGTAAGCTAGAGAAGATCTATATAATCCTAGTACTCATACAATGTCGTTTAAATTGTTTTATGCAAAAAAAATGAATATGCTTTTTAAAATCTCCTTCACAAGGCCTTTCGCAACATCTCTCCGAATAGGATAAACTCAAATACCGTTTTATTTGAGAACTTCGATGTTAACGTACGTTTCTGTTTATTTAAAACCTATTGACCTTTACTGCAAACCCACTGAAAGATAGTAAAACGTTTACAGTAAACGAAACTCTTCTCTTTATTGCCTCCAGTTCTATTTAGAGAAGCTTTAATGTGGCAAACATTTCGTACAGTTATTTTAACACCACAAAGTTTACACGTTGCACAGAAATAAAATAATATAAAATAAGAGCTTACGATGATATAAATTTGAGAGATTTATTTATGTTTATAAATTTATTCTTATAATACTGAATGAAACTGCGTGTTTTAATTAGTCAAAAGTGTAACTAACAAATGTACAATTACACGAATGTTTTCTACATTTTCAATTGATCAATTATTTATAAAGTATTTCAAGTATATCCAGCATTGATACTTGTGTAAAATAATAAAAACATCAAGTAACACTAACCCAAACATAACTACGATAAATTCTAGAACAATCAATAATGTGTATGGATGTACGGATGACTTTTTACAAAGATGGTAGTTACCAATCAATCTCGAACACATAGTGACCTTGCGTATACCAGTTCACATCTATGTCACCGGGAACGGCGCAAAAACTGGACTTATCTTTTCAAACTAAAGCAGTGAATGGATCGATAGAACTTCTATGGTTAAGGCTTGATGGATTAAATAACGGGACATAGCGTTACTGCGAAGAGCTAACATTAGACCATAAATGCATCATTCTACAATTCTAATTTTAAGTTTTATTTACAGGCAATTTTGTTGAAAACGAAATCAATTATTTATTTTATTACATTAAAGAACTGGCAAAATTCTAAAAAATAAGTAAAAAAAATAAATCAAGAAACAAATGAATCGAGATTTAAATTTAAAAACGCCGAGTCTATTTAAATACAGAACAACCAGACTATCTTTTGTTTTTACCAGTTCAAATAATAATAAAGCTAATTAAACATTATCAGTTATTCAATCTAAACTGATTAAAAAGATAACAATATGAAACATACCTCGTGTTATTTATAATTTGATATTTTTCGATCAGTTTTAACTTTCCATTGCTTTAATTGTACTAGCTGCATTTTATCAAGAATCTTTCTTGTTTAGTTCTATCTCATTATTATCCGACTGGACGTCAGTATAAATCTCTCCATCTACGCAACAGCCGCGGAATGCTGACAGAGATAATTGCCAATAGCTGTTTCCTGTGCTACTATCCAGCACTTTTTTATAAACTAGCCATCTCGATTCTTAATATATCTAGACGATTTTCAGGATTAGCCCTTTGTAATGTAGAGGATTGTAATTTTTTAAAAAGGGGAGACATACTTAGAGGTGAACAACGACCCCCATAGTCATCAACAATACTACATGAATTGCAAATGCGTTGCCCACCTTTTCAAAAATGGTACGATAACTTAAAGGACACAAGTGTCCTATTTTTAAATTTAATACATACTAGCTGTTCACATCCGCATGAAGTTATGAAAATTTAATTTTATTATTCACATTTGTCAAATTATCAAGAGCAAATGTCAAAATGACATGACATGACAAACCTTGACAATCTTGCTTCCTTGATGTGGGCTGCAACTTATGGTCTCTTTTCCACAATAGGGTTTTA
Organism: Papilio polytes; assembly: GCF_000836215.1. Lineage (NCBI taxonomy): Eukaryota > Metazoa > Arthropoda > Insecta > Lepidoptera > Papilionidae > Papilio > Papilio polytes. The sequence goes on from NW_013526471.1 coordinate 961,958, forward strand.
TCCAAAATATTTACCCCCTAATTTTAATAGCGTGAAAATTTATAGCCTAAAGCGTGACGTAAGTGTAGGGTTTTTTTTATTAAAAATAAGAATTATCCGAAAATATGATGTAATTACTGACATCTTAGGCAACAAAGAAGTGTGTGTTTACGCTTTATTATAATAGTATAGAAGTATAGAGTTGGTCGCTTGAAAAGTCATCCGAGACAATATAAAAAATAAAAACAACTTAACATTCGGTTTCATAACACATTCTATAAAACCAATCATACTATGTCTTTCATTTGAAATGAACGCCGTAACCATTCTGTCTTTATTTTCAATTCCCTCGTAAAGTACGAAGTTAACTGGTACCTATACAGTTGGACATTTATCATTAGGTTGTTTGTCTGTACGTATGTGGGTCCGCGGCTAACGGTTGATCACAAAATGCATGAGGCTGATGCATTGATGTGCCACATCGGTCCACGCAGACCGTTCGACGACTTTTTACTATCGTTTTACTAACAAGGCACATTTATATTGGATATGATGGAATCTATAACATTTGAAGCTTCTTGCAAAAAATATCGATTGAAATGATAATTTATTCATTATTTTACAAACTTTGGATAATTCGTTCCAGTCTCAAGTTTATTGCATGTTGCTTAATATTTTTAATCTATATTTCTACCAATATAATAAAGTGTAAACACACACTACTTGGTGCCGTAGGATATCAGCAATTACAGCAGATTTTTGAATAACTCTTTTTATCATAAAATGCCCTACACTTGCGACACCCTTTACACTATTTGTTTCACGCTATTAAACTTAGCGGGTAAACAAATTGAAAAAAAAAACCTTTATATGGGAGAGGGACTATAAACTACAAGCTGCCAACATTAAGGAAGCAAGGTTATTTGGTAACGGTAATTTTGACATTTGCAATTGAGAACTTTAAAAATAGAACCAAAAGAATAAAGTCTTTATAACGATGAAGCCGCGCGGGAACAGCTAGTTAAGAATAAAATGATCATTAAATACTAACATAATTATCGTTAGAAAGATATATATATCCGAATTCATTAGTAATCAGTTATTTAAGTCCAATTAAGAAATAAGTATTTTAGATTCCGTATCTCAACACACGTTTGCGATTCATCGTTCTAATAAATTAGCTTGATTTACCAATGTCTCAAAGTTGTATAATAAAATTTATTGACTTACAAAAATGTCGATCTTTATTAATGACTAGCTGTTCCCATGCGACTTCATCCACATAGAATTATGAAAATTTTATTTTATTGTTTACATTTGTCAAATTATCAATTACAAATGTCAAAATGACATGACCTTGCTTCCTTGATGTTGGCAACTTATGGTCTCTTTCTCATATTAAGTTTTTTATCCAAAATTTACCCCCTAAGTTTAATGGCGTGAAAATATCTTGCCTAAAGTATGACGTTAGTGTAGGGCTTTTTATTTAAAAAAATAATCATCCAATAATATGCTATAATTGCTGACATCTTAGGCAACAAAGAAGTGTGTGTTTACACTTTATTATAATAGTATAGTATAGATAGATACCGTATCAATATAAAACAAAATAAAAACCTCACTTTCATGGATTTCAAATACCTTATATGGCGTTAGTGAATTATTATTTTCAACTATTTACGCAGATAGATATTTTGATACCAGATTTAAATATGGAATTATTACGATTGGATTATCTTTAGTAAATAACGTTAGATATATATTGATAAAATAATTTGTTGTCCTTAATTCTAATACATAAATTTATAATACTTTTTATCGTAAAACATTATGTTATCTACTAATCGATAATATCTCTAATAATGAAACTCGCAAGACAATATTCCAATACATTTTATGTAAAAGTAACAATTTTTAATCAAATGCTAAACAAGTAAAGTTTTATACCACGTATTCAATAGTAAAATAAATTACTTGTCTTAACGTATGAAAAACTTTTTTCTAATTATTCATATTGAAATATCTGTTAAAGAGCAATAAATAAATTATTCATACTAATATTATAAATGCAAAAGTTTGGAAGGATGGATGTTTGTTATAGTTTGTAGCCTAAATTGCTGCACGGATTTCGATGAAATTTGACATAGACGTAGATAGTCTGGAACAACACATAGGCTACTTTTACACTTTTGTTTTTTATTCCACGCGAACGGAGTCGCGGGCGAAAGCTAGTGATTAATATGTTTAAATTGCTTACCATCACTCATATCGTCAGCCGAGGGCAGACCAGCTGGGACGGGTTTCGGCGATGTTCGTTCTTGTTCTGACCATGGCGCTGGTCTCCAGCTCTCGTGTCTCGCTGCCTTCCAGATCTCCAGTTGTGCGTACAGTGTGCTCCCAGCCTAATACAACGAATTATTGAATTAATTGCGATATTCTTGAGAAAGATATATTATATCAATTCAACAAGGTTTTGAAATCAATATGAGTTGATGAAACCTTTAAACCAAATAAAGGATTTTTATCTTGTATCGTATTGTTTGAAATGGACAAGATAGTTCGTTTTGTATGCAAGCAAGTGCGAGCTTGTGGCTATGGACTTTCATCGGCGGGTGAAAGTCGAGGCGGTGGCGCGTGCGACGATAGCCATGCGCAATCGATTGAAACACAATAACAATAATCCCAGAAAGAAACAATAGAAGGACAAATTTAATTGATCGACTATTATTATAAAATTGAAAAAACTCAAAAACTACTGGGTTAATTTTAAATTTCTTTCACCATTAAAAAGCTACGTTATAACTGAGTAATTAAGCCTATGTTTTTTAGTTATTATTTTTAATTTCATGGAGAAGTCGCCAGCAACAGCTGGTGTCTAATAAAAGACTTCTTTGACTTTAATACTTGACCGTTTAATATTTAAGTATGATAAAAGTGTTTCGATTGTATCTAAATGCAGCCCTGCATAAGTTACCTAATGTATTTCATAACACCAGGTTTTCCTTAACGGATTTCCTTGCGTAGCAACTTCGTTACGCTAATCTAACTTGACGGAACTAGGTAACTTAATCTTGTTCTAAAATATGTAATGTAATGTTTCCTGATGTCTTTCTAATATTTTTGCAGCTAACAAATTAAATTTAAAATAGTTTGTTAGTCTCCAAAAAACATAAATTAGCAATAACTTAAATAGAAAACAATTATTGTGATTAAGTAACTAATTACTTAGACAATATTGCATTGTTTGTTTTTTCAGGCTAACATAACTTTTACTTTTTCATTGTTTACTTTACTTGTTATTTAATAGCGTTCATTGTTATTTAGTCTTTGTGTTTTTTATGTTTTGTGTTGCAACATGTCGCATGATGTAACCGTTTACACTGCCAGAACATAAGAACATAAATAACTTGTTAACTCTGTGAATAAGACAGAGGATAATTTTAATGCTAGTGGAAACCCACCTTAAACAAAGAACTTAGCTTAAGTAATTTGTTAATTAAATTAAAAAAAAAACAACTTGAAATTCTATGTATAACCATGTCTATTCGATTTTTATTTTGTTCTGGGTCACGTGATTTAGTTTATTACATTCCATACATATCGTAATGTCAATGATCTTTGCTCCCTATAGATATGAAATATCACAATTATTCGATACGTGCTCACTGATTTCTCTTGTAGTTTTCATTGTACAGAAAGCAATTTCCACTTTACATACAATCGAATATCGTATAGACTGTCATCGTAATTTAGCAAATACTAGCTGTTCCCGTGCGGCTTCATCCGTATGAAATAGGAAAATTTTATTTTATTGTTTAAATTTGTCAAATTATCAATAGCAAATGTCAAACTGACATGACATGACAAACCATGGCAATCTTACTTTCTTGATGTTGGCAGCAACTTATGGTCTCTTTCCCACATTAGGTTTTTTATCCAAAATATTAACCCCCTAAGTTAAAATGGCGTGAAAATATATAGCCTAAAGCGCGTTGTTAGTGCAGGGCTTTTTTTTATCAAAAAAAGATTAATTTAAAATATGCTGTAATTGCTGACATCTTAGGCAACAAAGAAGTGTGTGTTTACGCTTTATTATAATAGTATAGGTTAATCGTCCTAATCACGTTGTAAGAACCAAATGACAATTTGAAATGGATACAGAATAACTGTTTTCGACTATACAATACAATGTTTGCGCGGTCTTATCAGTCCGTTGACAAGCTGCACTTTGATAATGTTTACCCTCAATATGCCCCGGGGTCAAACGATTAGAACAATAAACTCGCCTCTGATGACGTTTATATTCATCTTGTATTGTTCACAACAATACAATTATTCAAAACACGTAGATGTCACCTACACTAATATTATAACGAGGAAAGATTTGTATCTGTGTATGTATTGAAATAACTCAAAATTTACTGGGCCGATTACAAAAATCTTTTACCATTAGAAAGCTACACTATCAGTCAGTAACATAGGCTATATTTATTAATTTAACGCGGACAAAGTCACGAGCAACAGCTATTTTTAAATATATTTAACATAATTATTAAATCGAAGGAAAACATTGTAATGGTTTTTGTTTAATTTTATTACAGTCTTTTGTTTTCATTAATTCCTGGAAGTTAAATTTTAAACTTACTTGTGGCGCTCTGCGATTGAATTCTTCTTCAGTGAGTGCGACGAGCGCAGTGCCATCCATAGCGAAGTATTCTGCAGGTACAGGGGCCAGGCGGAAGTGTTGCAACGTGAACATCACCCACGACTGTACGTCGTCTGCGCTCCACTGCAGCGGGTCTATAAGAGATACAGAGTGTTAGTAAATGTATTACGAACATAAAAATAAAATTTACATGTAGTTTTAGGAACAACCAAATATACAGGATGTTATTTAATGTGTAAAAGTTGTGCTGTCGTAATTATATGGTTTGATTTTGTCGTAATAAAATTGATGTGACACGAAATTTTAAACAAATAATTGCAGATTGGTACAAGAAAGATCAGAAAGGAGAGCAATACCTTATTTAAGCGAAGGTTAAATTTCACTGTTATATTATACTAGCTGTTCCCGTGCGACTTCATCCGCATGTAATTATGAAAATTTTATTTTATTGTTTACATTTGTCAAATTATCAATTACAAATGTCAAAATGACATGACATGACGACAACCTTGCTTCCTTGATATTGGCAGCAACTTATGGTCTCTTTCCCACATTAGGGTTTCTATCCAATTTATTTACCAACTAAATTTAATAGCGTGAAAATATATAGCCTAAAGCATGACGTAAGTGTAGGGCTTTTTATTAAAGAAAGAATGATTCAAAAACATGCTGTAATTGCTGACATCTTATGCAATAAAGTGAGTGTTTACGCTTTATTATGATAGTATAGATTCAAAGTAAGGGTGAAGATACATTGCAATGATTACTAAGTTTAAATTACCGCTATCTAAATATACGTATTTGACAATAAAATCTACAGAAATGATACTGTCAAGTATAATTAAAATCTTTATTAAAATTGATCGCAATCAGTTATGAGTCATTTGTCAAATTGTCTATCGTATCAAGACAATATTGATGGTACTGTAATCCAATTATTTTTATCACTTAGTACATTTTCGTACTTTTCCTTAAGTTTAAGGAAAATGTAATATGTTTTCGATGATGTTTATCTAAAAGACAATATCTGTTAATGCCTGGTTTTAATATTAAATAATTGATTACTTTCAGTAATGACTCACTTAGCTATCATTAAAAGACAATTTTTATCATAAAACCGACTATTTATTATTACTATATATAATACTAGCTGTTCGCGTGCGGCTCCATCCGCATGAAATTATAAATTTATTGTTTGCATTTGTCAAATTTTCAGTTACAAATGTCAATATACCAATTACCTTACTATAGCAATCTTGCTTCCTTGATGTTGGCAGCTACTTAACCATAAGTAGATAGCAATCTTTCCCACATTAGGGTTTTTATCCAAAATATTTACCCACTCAGCTTAATGGCAGGAAAATATATGGCCTAAAACGTGACGTAAATGTAGGGCTTTTTATTAAAAAAGAGTTATTCAAAAGTATGCTGTACTTGCTGACATCTTAGGCAACAAAGTGTGTGTTTACGCTTTATTATAATAGTATAGACTAGCTTTCGCCCGTGGCTCCGTCCGCGTGAGGTTAAAAAAACAAAAGTGAGTAGCCTATATGATCATCCAGAATATCCTCTATATCTGTTTCAAATTTCATCGATATCGCTTCAGCAGTTTTGGCTGCAAACTCTAACAAACATCGATTCATCCAACTAAACTTTCGCATTTATAATATTAGTAGTTGTAACACATAGTCAAATGTGTGCTGTGGAAACGTTATAAAGACAACAATAAGCTTATCAGTAACGTATTTAATGAGTATAGTGACGTCAGAGTGTAGAACATAATGTTTTTGTACATTGTAATAGTATACTAAAAAAACAACGCAAAAATAAAAATACGCGAGGTGTGAAATATTAATAAGTAATTATCGTCGATCATCTATAAATATAGATTTGTATAACTTACGCGGTTACGTAACATTTATATGTTCTGAGAATTATCTAAAATAGTTATGTACATAAGTAGGAGCTATTAGTACTTGGAAATACTTGATTTAATGTATTTGCAAATGAATTACGTTAGTAATTGCCCTCTCAACGATTGAAGTGAACAGAACGGTACATGTTAATTCATTCAGTTTCCATTCCGACAGTAATATACAATGACCGTGAGATTATGGTAGTAATAGCATATCGTTTACGATTTATTTTATTTTTATTGCAAGTATCACATATAATGTTGCCATCGTTAAATTAAATAATTTAATTGTTGAAAAAATTATGATTGTTCCCGCAAATAATTATAGATTCACGTATTACCTACACACATAAAATAAAAACGTTATGTCGCTTGCTTTGAATTTTGCACTCTTATTCCCGCTAACATCGCGCTCTTTGTTTTTTATTCTAATTCAAATTTTGTCTATTGTTTTCTTGGCGGCCAGTACGATATTAAATTTTCATTCACAATATTTTTGCAAATTCATCGATACTAATCTAATAAATAGGAAAGATTTGTATTTTTGGATGTATCGAAATAACTCAAAAACTACTAGGCCGATTTCTAAAATTCTTTCACCATGAAAAAGCTATGTTATCAGTTAGTAACATAGGTTTTGTTTGTTATTTTTTTTTAAATTTCACACGGACGAAATCGCAAGCCACAGCTAGTAAATTATAACTAACTATATTTAATGTAAATATACTGTTACTTTTAAATAATTGAAAACATATTTACAACTGTTTTAGCGTTTTTTTTAATTGCTTATCCACTGTCAAAAACTACGATTAAAACTTTAGTCTACTTAGTACAGTTTTCAATTCTTTAGTATAGTTTTCTAACAAGATGTTTTAGATTATTACAACTGTTAATATTTTTTCCTGCTATGAGAATGACGTGAGTAATAATTGCCCCATTGATAGTACGGAGTTCAACCTATTGAATCGCTATAAAGTTGCTTTACGTCACATACTTAATTCACGATATGACAGCTAACATATTTCCGACGTGAGTATAGTATTTTTAAAATGTAAAATGATGACTAAAAGCCAGAGAATATGTGTGACTCACCTGGTGAGATGCCGAGGACGGTGCACGTGCTGTCGACGTCACGCTTTGACTGCTCGATGGCAAGGGACAGCACGCGGTCTATGTCAGGGGCCACAAGCGCCTCG
>NW_013526471.1:970426-1008988 GCF_000836215.1 Papilio polytes
GCCGACGGCGGGCGGCACCCGGACCGCGGGACCGTCTGTGGCATCTGTGAACAATCAATAAAACCCATCACTTGATGATCGACAATCTATGACGCATAACATCGGTCTCTTCGAAGCTACGTCAAAGTTCTTCAATAGACAGATTTAGAGAATTATGGGCGATTGATGAGTTGTACGCTTGCTGACGTCACGCCGAGCCGTTTGACGTGTAGCCAGATGTCTCAAACATAACATTCTCTTCAGTTTCAAAGCTTGTTTATTTATCTAAACGTCAAAGAACTCTAATTATAGCTGTGATTAATGACCAGGACTATTCTAATTTTAATCCATTTCATGTCGATAATGTAGAAGTGTGTAAATTAATTATTAGTAATAAATTTTATGGAACTTTTATTGAAATTTAATTTTTGTTTTACTACGTACTCTAAACAACGCGAGCCCCATTGCAGCGCGTCTGTCATACTGAATGACAAACAATGCATTTTCTGCGTCGAAAATCTAACTATTTCAGGTTCGACCGGTCCGTTGAGATAATCAAGTTGAGGACAAAAGTGTTCTTGTACAGTGAAACATTTTTTGCACTTTAGAACAATGTGTTTAGTTCCCACGTAACATCTCAATGTAATTGCTAGCAATCATATTATTAGCAAAGAAAATTCTTGAGAACGATCACAATGGAAAAGTCGCATCGGATATGAATAAAAATAGATCATAATATTGTCTACTTCATAAATTAAAAGCATGATCATAAAAATCTTTAACAAATATTCTAATGTAACGAGTCCTAATTTAAACAAATCGTTTAATTGTTAGGGATTGAATCAGTACACGAGCAATAAAACCCTGAACACAAGGTTACGCGACAATCAAATAACATTTAATTACATTAAACCGTATCCTATTTTAGTTACAAAGTTTATTATTTTATACAGACAGCATCCTGTCTGCGCTTTAGACCACTTAGGTAATGATTATTTTTTCGGCCATAGCTATTTGACAGGTCGAGATATAGAAGCTGCGTGCGTTTGAATAAATGAATAAATCTACTCAGACTCAGTTATTCCAAGTATGCGGAAATGTGGATAAATATATCGTGTTCGAATTCTATTAGATACGAATTGTTTGCACCGGTCAATTTACAGCATCGACATGATGTCATATTGTTTGTGACGCTAATAATTTGATGGTGTCAATTTTTGACAACACTCAAGGTTCGTATTAACTCTGTTAGCAACCTTTAGAGATATCAAACCTTTTAAAAACATTATATAGATTGGAATTTTAAAACTACATATTCGGATTAAGCGAAGATTTATTTAAGAGTTTTTTGTGGCAAGTTTTTATCAAGATCAACATTTCTTTAACAATTTATTGTATTGTCAGCGAAATATTAGGGGTATTACTTATACGAAAAGTAAGAACTAAAGAACCAGTAACATTCATAAAGTTGTGTTATTATTGTTAAGCGATTGTAATCATCGAGTATCCATGCAGCTTCAATGATGAATCAAGATCCGACTCTGCGAGGACCAGTAAAATAAAAATCTCTATCAAACGCTAATATCACGGTCACGGGCGAATATATCAGAGAAGCGTGAGTCATATCTATTATTTATAAATAACAATAGGGATTTTATTTAATTGACGTCAATATTTTATGTCGATATACCATAATAAATCGAAGCATGCACTGCGTGACCGGACCACGTCGCTGTTACAATTTCAACAAGGCCTTGGGTTTTTTTAACGTGTACAGCAAGCTTTAGAGCCCGCTCGCACGAAACGCGAGATCAATGTATTTAGTTTTAGAACGCTACAAGTTTTTCAGTCAAAGCGAGACTTTACGGTACCCTCAAATGACCATTAATAGCTTGTTTTTTTGTCATCTCGAAACGGTCGAACCTGAAATTGAATCGCGGAGATAAAAAGAAGAATCTATTCCTTTTTTAAATATAGACGCTTCTAGATGGAATTATATTATTATAAACGGATATTATTATATAATGTTCATTGAAATTTTCTTTGATTTAAATACTTCGTGTAGTACACGCATCGTTAATAATATTTAACAAACATCTGTGTTCCAACCCTATTGTTGGAGGCGATTTTTTACATAATTCAACCATAACCACACGAGTCTCGTTATAAGCTAGATGTCTCAAGCAGATTAACTTAAATTGCCCATTAGTCTGAGTACACCGTGCCTCAAAGTAATTTATGTCATCCACTTTACAATTCAAGCTGGAGAAACCTCTATTACTATGTCCATAAAGACCTTAATCGTTTAAAGATGAAGGGTGTTATATACTTCGTTGTGTACTATATCTTTACTCTCTTTATGGCACTTAGTACATCAATGGGTAATAAAATGTGTACAGTGTACACATAAAAAAGACATGTGTAACAATGTCCAAAAGCTCGGTGTTACTTCCGTCAACATTGGTTAAATAACCTCAACATTATAACTCACATGCGTCGTCCGAACTGAATCCATTTCGAATGTCACAATACAATAATAAATCCGCACTCACACGCTCGCTAACGTCAGCTGGGCCGGGGTTGATGCACCTTTGACATCGCGTCCATATTCTTTTGAGGTTATGTTTGCGCCGGCGCCGGGAAAATATTAAGAAAAATTTCGTCTATTCTATTACGCGAGGGTTACGTTTTTTGGTCCATGTTAGCGCGTGTGCGCCGTGAGTAGATCACGCTGCCACTGAGCTCGCCGGCCGCGGGCCGAGACTTTGACTCAATGAACGCCTGCGTCACTTCGGGAAGTACGCGCTACGACACTAATATCAAATCTTATAGAGCCTGCATCTACAATCTGCTACGGCATACGTCACGCTGATCGATTATGTTCACTTCACGTCTATATAAATAGAAATTATTATCTAATTAATTAATTTCCATACTGTAACAAACATTCATTTTGAACAAGGACCCTATTTTTAGATGTTGCCCTTGAATTTTTTTTAATTGTTACCTTGCTTATAAATTAATTATTTGTCTTAGTTACCGCTTTTATTTTAAAACTTTATGCACTATTTTCATATTTCTTGACATTTAACATTTTTGCTCTTTCATCGTCGAAACACTAACCGTTATATTAAGCAAATGAAACTTCTTGCCCATATTCTAAGGAAGGATTGGTACAGATCCTACTTTTCCATACGATTATTTGAAAACAGTAGTACCTACTTACTTTTCAGTTGATGCTAGTAGGTTAGTTTGGATATTTAATTATCTATACTAATATTATAAAGAGGATACATTTGTATTTCTAAATATATTGAAATAAATTTAAACAGCTACTGGGCCGAGCATAGGCTACATTTTTTAATGTCACGCGGGCGAAGTCGCGAGCAACGGCTTGTTGTCAAATAAAACATAAAGCCCTCGTTAATTGTTATGCAATAAGGTTGTTACTCTCCATAAATTGAATTAAGATATTAATTTGTCGACTTAATAGTGACGTCAATGATTCAAGTTCAACTTCCTCACTTCATTCATGGTCTAATTATAAAATTACGTATAGTTACAACACAAACACATACACACCCGCACACACACATATTACATACATTAGCGACGTTGGCACGTGGGAAAAAACTTTGGTTCGTGATATAATTGTTTATACATACAGTTAGCAACAAGATATGACAGACGACTGTTTAAATCTACATAGTAAACTCAACTTAATCTCATATACATAGAGGCGAAAGTTACTTAAACATTTAAGGCGATTTTCATTCAACTTCGATGACCACTGTGCACTTAAACATCTGTTCTAAGAATATAAGTGCGTAACATTCAATAACTAAACATGTTTTATTAACAGATTATGTGACGTCTGTTGGAGAATAATTTTCCTTACGAGTTATTGCTTAACAACTGCGTAGTTAACGAATAGGTTTGACATTTAAACTCTTCAGTTAAGTTTTATTATTTTCATAATAGGTACTAAGTTTTACCAACTATTATATCAATGCAGAAAAAATGTAACTAAATAGCCTTCGATATTTCACTTTGATATTGCAGACAGTAACACATCTCTGTGGGAAATTTTATTTACAGCTGTTGAGAAGTTATGGATACGCATGAAATAAACATCCATCTAAACTTAATAATTTATCTAGTAATATAAGATAATAATACTCTATATAAACGTTTTTTCATCAACTTCGATTAGGAAGTCAGGATATAAAAAGTATTTAATCTCTTTCATGGAATTGAATAGTGAGAAAACCAAATGATTCGCATATTTACCGAGTTTTATTTAAGTTGCGCTGACTCAATTTAGAAATCCCTAGCGTTACAAGTTACCGTGACGAATGCAGAACGAAATTGTCAAACCGTAACAAATGTACTACAAACGTCACAATACAACAGCCAGTAGTGCGCTGTAGGCGTCGCGTTTGTCCCATACTTTAGACATCGACGAGTTTGTGTACTTCAATATTATAAACTTAAGTTTTTCTCTAGTTTATTAATTTAAGCCTTAAACGGTTTTAAAATAATTTGAAGAATTTTATCAAAATAACTAGAAGTTTGCAAGAACAGTGAGCTTGCACATTAAGAGATCGTACTTTGATATAAAAAGGAAGAGGATGACAGAAGAAAGTATGAATGGATTGTGTGAAAGAGGATATGTTTAAGAAGGGAGTGGATTCAGATATGACGGCTAATAGAAATGTAATGAAAAGCAGCACATAGTGTGCCGACCCTCTATAAGGGTTAAGGGCAAGTTGATGATGAATCTGATCCAAAAAAATCAATCAATCATGTAAATTAACTATATGGCATTTAAGACACTTCTATAAATACAAATACAATAAAACAATTGTGAAAATTTATAAGAATTAAAAACCAATTGCATGCTAACTTAAATCAATTGTTTAAAATTAGTATTTTTTGTCAATGTAATAATTCTTCTAACAACGATCGACTTTTAAATAACTTTAATATAAAAATATTTAAGCTATACTTTAATTTCTTGTTACTCATTGCCTTTCTATCTTTAGTCGTTCTATTGTATACAAATAGGCTTTACAATGTAAAATATACATTTCCATTCCATAACGTTAACGTGTAGAGAATAATAATTACGTATTACGTCTTGAACTGCACTTATGTAAGCGGGAATGCCGACTGACTAACGTATCTATTATATACTCGTAGTATAACCATTCATAACGCCCGCGCACCATTGTCAAATAAAAAAATAATTAGACCTTGGGGTAATATCACGCTATTTCTATCGCAATGTTTATTTTTATCGCCCATGCGTATTGTAAAGAATAACATAACTCCATTCAATATTCAAATAGCTTGTAATGTTTTTAAAAAATAAATTTTGATCCTGTACATGCATTTGCGTAGAATTACACGCAATAGTTAGATCTGCAATTTATTTCAACGTAATTACTAAGCAAATCGACTTTATCTGTCAAGACAATGTTCCCAATGTCAGGTAATCCTGATGTAATCATTAGACTGAAGCAATTAATGCATATTATTTATATAAAACTCACCACGTAAATATTTTTTTCGTAAATATTTTGATAATGGCCATCATTATTCAACCACATCACTCGTAAAAAAAGTATTTAAAACAATTAAAAATCGCCACAAACTTGTAGTGTATCACTTGTAATCGATAACACGTAAATGTCACCTTTTTTGTAAATCTTTTATTATTATCAGAGTGAAGCAACCGCTTATCACCGCCGAAGTAATCTTTGTTCAAAGTTCATGAGTTGTCGATAAGATTATAAATAACATTAATGCATTTTATGTTAACAGTAGCTTTCGCCCGTGACTCCGTCCGCGTGGGATGAAAAAAGAAAGTAATGTAAATAGCCTATGTGTTTTTGTCAGATTATGTTCTACATATATGCCAAATTTCATCGAGATCCATTCAGCCGTTTAGGCTACTAACTGTAACATCCATCCATTCAAACATTCGTATTTATATTAGTAATACTAGCTGTTCTCATGCAGCTTCATCCGCCTGAAATTATAAAAACTTTATTGTTTAGATTTGTCAAATTCTCAATTACAAATGTCAAAATTACCATTACCATAATAACCTATCTTCCATAATATTGGCAGATTGTAGTTTGCAGTCCCTTTCCCAATATGAAGGATTTTTTTACCCCTTAAATTTAATAACGTGAAAATATATAGCCTAAAGCGTGTCGTAAGTGTAAAGCTTTTTATTAAAGAAGAAATTATTTAAAAAAAATATGCTGTGATTGGTGACATACTACGCCACAAGGTAGCGTGTGTTTACGCTTTATTATATTACGTATATTTGAAGTCATATAAACTAGTATGAAGTAACAGACACGTTTTTAACTATCTAAAGAATCATAATTAAGTCATGATAAACATTTGTCTGAATATTCTAAAAAAAAGCATCTGACTAATGATACATTTTGGGTTCTAAGGTCAATTTACGATTATTTAAATGCAATTATTTATATTTTATCAGGAATACTTTGTTAAAACTCCTAATAACACTTTGGCGCCAAGTAGAGTCGCGAGATGGAAACCGGTCGCCAAGGCCTTTGGTTTTCCCGCTCGAACGCTGTCAAACAAGATGGCGGACCGTGTATGCACGTAAACTTGTGTACATTCGCGTACGCAATTATAAGCCGACATCCCATAACATAAAGGTGAAATTTCCCTGCATACAAGTTAGTCTGTATTTTGATCGCTTTTTTTTAAATATAACTTGTTTAAAATGTTGTTTTATTATCATTTTAGTTTTATATGGCTTCACTTAAAATGTTTCGTACAAAAAGCATGTATTGTTGTTTTAATAAAACAGAAATATAAATGACGAACTTTTATCATACTTCCGAAGATTAGATATGAATTTAACGTAATTTTAAAGAAAGTGATGAATTGTTTTAAAAGTATAGATAAAACGGCTTACTAAGAAACTAGTTTTTTAAAAGATAACCTATTACTTGTAGCATAAATGTGATAACAAATAACAAGTTATATATTTTAATGTCATCGTGAATTTTATTTCTAACTAGCTGTTCCCGTGCGGCTTCAACCGCATGAAATTATGAAAATTTTGTTTTATTAAATAAAATTATCAATAGCAAATGTCAAAATGACATGACATGACAAACATTAGCAATCTTGCTTTCTTGATGTTGGCAGCAACTTATAGTCTCTTTCCCACATTAGGTTTTTTATCCAAAATATTTACCCCCTAAGTTTAATGGCGTGAAAATATATAGCCTAAAGCGTGACGTAAGTGTACGGCTTTTAATAAAAAAATAATTATTCAAAAATATGCTATAACTGCTGTCATCTTAGGCAACAAAGAAGTGTGTGTTTACGCTTTATTATAATAGTATAGATATTTTTTTAGAATTAAAGATCTTTCTAAATTTATGTGTCAAATTTATTGCGATATCGTTTTCTAAAAAATAACGATCTCTTATCGACAAATGGAATATAATAATAGTAACGACCGTAATAATGGTAATTAAAGTGATTTTAGTTTGCGAATAAAAAGAATAATATTTTATAAGAAATATTGTCACTTGCCATCTGTTTTACAATAAAAATTGGTTTTTGCATATTAATTTATACTCCGTTCTATTCATTATTCTAGAAATAGAAACCAGATTAAATCAGTCTCATATAAGAAATTTTATCTTTGTTATGTGACGCAACGATGGTGACATAAACCAGAAAGTGTTAAGATTGAATATCGATGGCTACAAAGGTAGAGGAAGACCGATGAAAGTATGGATTGTGTGAAAGATGATATGCTTAAGAAAGGAGTGTATTCAGACGGCTGATAGAGATGTATGGAAGCAGCACATACTGTACCGAGCCTCCATAAGGGCAAGTGGATGATCTTAAGATATAAAGAGCGTATTTTAATTCTCAAAGGTTATTTTTAGTCGTAACTAATGCATTTATAGTTCTAAATTGATCAGTTGCTATAACTAAAGTAACCAAGCGTTGATTTAAAACAGTTATATGAAAATGGAATGTTAAAATAAAATTGATTCTATTTCAAAGAGGAATAAGATTCAAATTTATTTGCAGACAGAAACAGGAGTACGCATCGTAAAATTATTTTTGTAAGAAAAAATGTTGACCGATTTGCCACGGGGCCGATTCTAGTCGATTTACGATGGTTCCACAGATACTCATCAATTATGTAAATAATTTATATACTTTTATATATCTACTAAAAAAAGACAAATTTATAGACACACATTTATCACTTTTACAAATATTTCTACTAATGATTTGGAAAAACCGAATAACTTAAAAATGTTTGCTTCTTAAGTAATTAATAATTAAAAATTCTTCAATTATAAACATAATTTATTATTTAGCAAATTAAATAAAACTTATATAGCTTTTTATATAAGAAAAGCTGGCGAAATAGAAGTTTTATGATTTACTAGCTTACAGCCGCGACTTCATCCGCGCGGAGTTTAAAAAAATGAAAGTAGCCTTCTTCTTCCAGACTATCCTCTATGTCATATTTCATCGAATTCTGTTCAGCCGTTTAGGCTACAAACTCTAACAAACATCGTTTTAGGCAAAGTAACTGTAAAGTTTTACTAAATAATCCGAGTTAATAAATAAAGGTAAAATTAAAGACATAAAATTACCGGTTCTTTTTCAATTTTTAACGGATTAAATTAAATGAAACGTAAACAACATCGCCTTACATTATTTAATATCGACCATTCTAATTACAGTACAAAGCATAAAATAAAACAATGAATAAACTTAATTTATTCATAATGTATGACATTTAGGAGCGACAAGGCCGTATAGCTATTGGCTGTACTGACGCAAATACCCGTTTCCCTTTCACCCGACTGATTGGTCTGTTATTAAATATACTCTATGGGCCTGGGAGTTGAAACACAAGTATTACGAGTGCCTTTGCAATATGCAACGTATTGATTAATATTCGAATTATTACGCGGATTCTGGGTTTCCCTTTACGCCTAGATTATATCTATGACCTAAATACCTTATACTATTAATTAGAAACGAAGGACGGATATTTGTAAACCATTAATGTAATAAACATTTATTATAATTGAAATCCTTGTAGAGTTTAACTACGGACTATTTGAGTAACGTCCTTTAATATAGTTAACATATCTCTCTCTTCTATTCCTATGTCCCCAAAGTTGGGATGAAGGCGTCCACGGTACGCCGCCAGCTCGCTCTGTCGTGGGCTCTTCGTTATGTCTCGGAGTTAACATGTACATTACTTAAATTATCAAACACTAGTTGTTGCCCCCGATTTCGTCTACGTGAAATTAACAATTGTGAAAGAATATAGCATATGTTACTCAGCGACATCGTAGCTTATTAATGACGAAAGTATTTTTGTAATCGGACTAGTAGTTTTTGTTATTTCAATACTTACAATTATTAAAAAAATCTAAATATCTTTTTTTTACTAGCTTTCGCCCGCAACTCCGTCCGCGTGGAATTAAAAAAACTAAGTAGCCTATGTGTTCCAGACCAAACTCTACATCTTTCCAAATTTCACTTAGATCCTTTCAGTCGTTTAGGCTACAAACTCTAACTAACATCCATCCATCTAAACTTTCGCATTTATAATATTAGTATGAAGTATAGATAAGAAATACCAAATTGCTCAGTAAGCGAAAAAAAAATAACTTTTATTGAGATTATCAAAAACATCTTATATAACGTAAACATTTTAGAATAAATAAGTTAAAAGGAAAGGAAGGTAATCCACAGAGCAATGAAAGCACAAGAACGTAAAAAACTACGCAATAATTTAAATATTCATTCATGTATTTATCTTTGTTTACACTCAAATAAAGACCTTGTATTATCTAAATTATTTCATTTATCTATTCTTTACTCTGTTTGCTCGTAATTTAAAACTTAACTTAAAACATAGTTATTTCATAAGTATTAAATTTTAAAATTTCATAATTTCACAGAATTTTATCATGCTACAGCACATTTATATAAAAAATAATCAGTTAAGTGTCATGTCATTGTATTTCGTTAGAATTTCTTAGTAAGAAAAATATCGGTAAAACCCCTTTTCGGTGCAATTAGCACTTACTTGTCACATAAATATGTGACGCTCACGAAAAGTACTAAATAACTATTCTACTATTCTTCACAAGCATTTTTGTAATCGAAAAAACTAAACAAACTATGACAATAAAAAAAAAACAAGATTGTAATTTTTAAGACTATTATTATAAAAATCTACATTAAGTAGACAATTTCAACAACAACTATCAAATCTTAATAGATTCTTTCATATAAAACTTTTTTATTTTTCAAATCTCAGCAAACGCGCCATATATTTTAATTGATAAGATGATATTAAAAAAAGCAATGTGCATTAAAATGTAGAGTTCGAGGTCAAGTTAGTAGACTATTTTTTAATATAAATGTGACAGACACAAGTAATTGAAAAATCGTATTATAGAATACAGCTCACAGGCTTCATTTACACTTCTACAAGCTTTTATAACCTCTCCGTTTAATATTAAGTTGAGTAAAATGTTTACTTGAGCTTCTTAAGAGAAAAAAAAAAACAGAAAAACAGTCTTTAACTCAAACTACTTCATCCAAATAACAAAATTGCTACAATCTAGTTACATAAGTTGAATAATTGCAAAACCCTTAGTTACAAATAAAGCAGAGCAAAACTAAAATGTTACGTAACAAATATAGATGGCGTTGCAAGTAAAATAACCTCCAAGCCAGAGCAATATTCGGCGGTGATTCATGCAATTATGAAATTGGTCTGTCCCTAACAGGAAAATTCTTAAGAACCATTCTATTGAAGAGTTTTGGCCTGTCCAAGTTGAGAAACATTCTGACTCAGTGCGTGATAATTATATTGAATTGTATATCGCAATGGCTGGGCATTTCATTTTAAAGTAGTGCGCATTTAGTATCAATAATTACTACGATTGCATATATTTTACACAAATTAAGGGATAAGTGAACAATAATGAATAACTTGTCTTAAATTTACTTTATCTTTGAAAGTAAAAATATGCGACAATTTATTTGTGCATTCTTTTTATTCTGAAAGCCGCATTTTTTTTTGTTTGTATTTTGTGAATTCGTGATAATCTAAACTTCAAATAAAAAAAATAAACGTAACATCTTATCTGACTTGACCTATGCAGGGGTGGAGTCGGTCAAACTTATTTACATTAAATGACACAGAAATGTGTCAGCTTTATGGAAATACGTCGCTGCTCTCAGAATATCTAATAAGTGATTCCGCAAATAGATTGTGCTATAAAACCATTAGGTATTGTTTGATTTGTCAGTCTAAAATAATGCTTAAATCGTTTTAAGAATTAAACAAGAAACTCACAAAATAAAAATTGTTGCCAATCAGATAATCGCTAAAACCGGACAACAGATGGCGTTTATTGAAGTTTTAAACATTTTTACATTAAACAATCTCTTTCTAAAATACAGAACAAGTAAACGATAGGCTTATCCTTTTAATCAATAAAAGAATTATTGTCGAAAATTTCATTCCGTATTCCACAAACAATGCATGGATCTGTGGTCGAAACCGCATGTCAGAAGCTAGTACAGTAGCGATGACAAGACCAGTGGGCCACACGTGAATCACGTAACCAGACGAGCTTCGTCCTCGACCCACATGCAGCAAGAGAAATTCGGACCGCGAATAATCGACTTATTCTCACCGCACGCTCACAGAATACTATTACGACATTAATTTCCTCGAAAGTGTCCATCGACAACATATTTGTTACAGATTATAAACTCGTTTAATAGATTTCGCTGAATTCTTGTTGAAAACAAAGAAAATATTTTGTTTAAGACATTCTTTCTTGGATATCGTCATCTCGACGTTAAAAACAACAACTTACATTTTTTTAGGTTATTTAGACATAGCCCTGCTTTCACTGCTATTTCCTTCTAAAGGCCTATTTTCATTTTGCAAGTTTCTTGCCCGTTGCTTACTATAAAATTGAAGCAATACTATCTTGTATAGTTAATACAAGAAACTTGCGTCTTGTAAATGGGTCTCAATATCATAAGTATTTTTACTTTATTGGGGTAAGGAACAAAACATAATCAACTATTAAAATATAATTATGAATAAAAATTCTTCGCAAATAAAATTCAAGACGTCGGTTTTTTTAACCTTAAATGCTTCCAAACATCATTTAAGGAATTACTTTGAATAGGTCAAGAGAATAAAATGTCATGAAGACCTAACTACCTAATAATAAAACCTGTTCACGCTTTTATGTTTGAAGGAAAAACATAATGTTTTAAGTCTAGACGATAATAGCTCAGGAATTTGGCTGAAGGCAAAACGGGCGTGTCTAAATAAATATTTTTAGACTATTTTATTACAAAGCCT
The DNA here is from genome assembly GCF_000836215.1 of Papilio polytes. Taxonomy (NCBI): domain Eukaryota; kingdom Metazoa; phylum Arthropoda; class Insecta; order Lepidoptera; family Papilionidae; genus Papilio; species Papilio polytes. The sequence goes on from NW_013526471.1 coordinate 982,851, forward strand.
GTACTCGTCCGGCTTTACAACATATGTCGGAAATAGATTTTTAATTAAGCAATTATACTAAGATACATCATAAGCAATTATTTAGACCCTTTCCCTCTAAATTTCTTACATCTCTGGACGCTAAAATGCTTATTCTATGCATTGGCATTTATTATATTACCGTAATATTTCTCGTAGAAAATCTCAGTCGTAGAAAAGTTGCTGTCACAGAGTCCTTTAAATGAGAAACTTATTGTAAAAATAGTACAAGAAATACAAGCAAAAAATTACACTTCAATGTGGGATGTTGACATTACAAGCGAGGAAATACGAGAATGGCAATGAGTGGGACAGCTAGGGCTGACATTCTCATGCGCAGTACACGACAATTATCGTGTAAACTGTTATAAGTGCCCTATACGGTGAGGAATATTTGAAGCACGGCAACTACATGCAGACACGGGTACTGAAATGTTAAATATTGACGGTAACTATTTTAAAATGAGCTCCATGTTGATGTGTGTTTTAAAGCTATATTATAGACAGTACAGATCTACGCTTGGAGAAATCTATGTGTATATTGTTACTAAATAACTATACCACATTTATTTATCTGTCCTTTCCCTTGAAAATATATTTTACTAGCTTTCACCCGCGACTCCGTACGCGTGGAGTTCAAAAAAACAAAAGTTAGTAGCAGTTTGTTTGTAGCCTAAACGACTGAACGGATTTCGGTGAAATTTGGTACAGATGTAGAGGATAGCCTGGAAGAACACATATGCTACTCACTTTTGTTTTTTAATTCCACGAGGACGGAGTCGCGGCCAACAGCTAGTTGATAATAATAATTACATTATAATTCTTATATACGTCAGTCAATGACAATCTATAAAGTTATCAATAAACATTGTTTCATTTTTACTCGCTTATCTCAAGCCAGTGCTTGCACAACAATTAATTATAATAAAACATCAATGCAGTAAAATTCGAAAATTGACTGCAAATTACAACCATAACTATCAGGGATACCGATACAAAAACTTGAAATATTATAATTGTTATACAATAAAATAAAAATTAACGACCGTGTACATACATTGTGGGACTCTATATGAGAGTTTAAAATTGGTAAGATATTGAAAAAACTTGGGCCATTTAGCGAATAAAGTATACAATGTTTTAACTACGAAAAATTATACCTTATGATTAATCCGGTAAAGTTTATTTCGTAAGCTCAGTGAGATGTGGAAGCAAGTTTTTTTCTATTACATTTATCTTAAGATCGACCTTCATAGGTAAAGCTTCCGAGCTCATTTTAAACTGTTAATGCGCTTTAAGATCGCATATCTTAGTAAACAACATACATTTATGAGCTTTGAGCTTTGGCTTTTAAATGCTTTGTTCGACGAGGTTGAAACATATTGATGAAGCTTTTGGTATTTCGTACTTTGTCTTAGTTACATATTTGTATTAATGTTTTAACGAAGGTCAGCGCGCATGTTCTATGCTTTATATTAAGTGAGCAATAATCTCTACAAATTAAAAACTTAAGTGTAAGTCAGTCAGTAATGTACATAAAATAACTCCCTTACATATATTTCGAACTATCATTATCAACTTGCCCTTATCTCTTATCGAGGGTCGGCACAGTAAGTACTGCTCTTCCATACATCTCTATCAGCCGTCTGAATCCACTCCTTTCTTAAGCATATCCTCTTTTACACAATCCATCCATAATTTCTTCGGTCTTCCTCTTCCTTTGTAGCCATCCTCATTCTTAACACTTGCTGGTTTATGTCCCCATCGTTTCGTCGCATAACATGTCTATACCACGATAACCTTTTGCTTCTCATTATTTCACATATTTCGAACTATCACAATAATATTATAAATGCGAGTTTAGATGGATGGATGGATGGATGGATTTTTTTAAGTCATTCCCGCCAAACCACTTACGTTGAATGGATGGTTGAATGTTTGTTAGAGTTTGTAGCCTAAACGGCTGAACTGAGGATAGCCTGGAAGAACACATAGGCTACTCACTTTAGTTTTTTTTAATATCACGCGGACGGAGTCGCGGGCGAAAGCTAGTATTAAAATAAATTCTCTTCTCTCATTTAGGATAATATCTAAAAAGATTTAATTAACATTTGATGTTTGAAAAACTAAATTATTATTTAAAAAATAAATACGAAGTAATCAAGGAAATCTACCAAAACATTTCAATAACTGGTTTTCTATCTAATGGTCTGTGATTGGTCCGACACTAGCTGGCAACTGGATTAGTGGCCAGGTGTGGACTGTCTAGAATGTGTCAGATATTTTATAATGCAACTTTTGACATTATCAATAACAGGCAATAAAGTGTAATTTGTTTCTGAATTAATGGAACTGTTAGCTAAAATTAATCTAACACGTCATTGCTTTATTATTAGTTGTTAGCAAGTTTTAAAATACGACGTGATTTTTTTTTATTTATTGTTAGTAGCCTTGCCTTGTATTTCTAAATCCGTGTTTTTTAAACTAGTCGCTGCTAAAACATAGCCTATGTTACTCACTAATAACGTAGCTTCTAAATGGTGAAAGAATGCTTAAAATCGGCCTAATAGTTTTTTCTGTTTGCAATATTACTATAGAGTAATAGACACAATTTATTAAATAAGTTTTGCATTTACTAGTTGGAACCTATATATTTTATTTTTCCAAAGACAAATTAAAAACCTAATAAATTGTATATGAGTTACACTTTCTTTACATAGTGTATTTGCTCACAGAGATTTAATGCGCAAATAATTAGAAGAGAAATCGCCAATTAGACGACTTGCTTTATAATAATGCACTAACACACATTGTTCGATGATGTGCGCTTTTTTAGAAACAATAATATATTAAAACTGATTTGATGATGATGATGAAGTGAACATTACATTTAAAAATATTGATTTAAATAACTCAAATTCAATAATTCTGTCCTTTGTATATGACTCTAATACATTTGACCATTAGTGTGCGTTCACATAGACCGGAGCGTACAGTAGATCAGATTTTCTGATTTAGACAGTGACTAATATGACAGGTAAAATTAAATCTTGTTTCAACGTAATAAAAATCAATTCTTTTTGCAATCAAAATGCTCTCTCCTCCCCGGTCCATATGAACGCACCCTTCTCTTGTTTACTCGAATGTACTTGTTTACTACTTGAGAGGAGCGTTTACGTTAATTAGTACTTGATACAGACTTAATCAAATTAATTATATGTTTTTAACTTAATAATGTAGTTTGAATTGTGGAATTTATTATCGATAGATGTATAAATTACAAGTAAAAATTAAAATTAATATATCAAGACTCTATGGTCACATCTTTGAAATTAAATGTGTCGAAGGTCCAACGATACGGGCTGTTATGTTCATGTTACATGGCGAGCATTACTGGCAGTATCACAGGTGAAGTGTTACAGCTAATGCTCGACGTGTATCGTTACACCGCGTTACATCAGTAAGTACCCTAAGATTAATAAGCACTCACGCCCTTAACCGACAGGGGTAGACTACAGTTTTTAATTTAGAGTTATTTTAAAACACTTCTATAGTTTTATATTTAATTAAATATGTATGCTTAGATATATTTGACAGTTTTAACTGTAGATTCGAAGTGTTTTGACCCTTCTTAGTTTTAAATTTACTTTTTAACAAGTTAAATAGATTTTTACAATAAATAAACTAGTGCTTAGCCACTATCAATGGTTTCAAACGTATCTTGTAGATAAACATAAAATTACTGTCTCTTCAATCCTAAGATATTATTAAACATATTTTAAATCAACAAGGGCAAGCTTCACCATGAGTTTCCATTTTATGGCCTCACCAACAAAGGTCATGTTAACGCAACTCTTTTTATATCTTAGTGATATGACGAAAATTACGTCAGCAGTTATCGAATTTTGTTTTCAACAAATATCGATAAACAATCTCTTCACTACTATATCTGTCTCTTTCTCTTACATTCGGTATACAATATAGCTGTCTCTTTCGTTGTTGTAGATAAGCTATCAGTATTAGTAGCAATAAATTTATAACGATTACCGTTTCATCGTTATTAACAATATAGAAAGAGATTAATTTGTTTAAATGAAGCTAAGATTATTTTTCAATTGTACCAATAAATTGTTTTCTTTGTTGCATAATACTTTTTTCTGTCACCTAAGGTTAAGTCATGGATTTTTGTTTTCGTTTTAAAACTTTTTTTAAACATCTATTTTCTACAGTAACCTAAATAATAAAGCTGTCAGTAAAAGAATAACTTCCACCAATGTTTATTGTAACAGATCAGGCGAGCGGCGAGCGTATGCGAAATATTTACAGAACTGAACTTCACGTCTTGTACACGATATTCAATTTCATGCAATAAATTTTGTTACATACTGTATTACTATTTAGACAGATACAAAGAACATTTGAGTTTATAAAAGCAATCAATACCAGCTCCAAAAATAGTGATGCGAAACGATTTAGTATTTAGCACCCGTGGCCGCCTGCGCTCGCTCGATTGTCATGTCAAAAACCACATTCATTTACATTAAATAAAGCCATTACCAACATTGTCACAGCTCAGGAGATGCGTTCTGAATATTTACTATCTAAGATACTCTTTAAATGCCCCCATGTGGTTTATATTATGAAAAACTCTTCACGTTTTATGCAAATACTGGCAGCTCACAAGCGAAAACTAGAAAGTTTACTCACACACGCGCAACGCACCCACACATACAAGGCAAGTTTCAATGTTGGTACTGGCATTATTGAAATTCTAAAATAATTGTTAATAATTATTCTAATAAATTAAAAAAGAAAATCTCACCGTCTCCGATTCCTCAATAAGTCCAGACTCCCACAACATTTTGTTACTTATTTCGTACAACAGTTCAACAAGTCACTCGAGTCAAAACTTAACTTTCAATGAGTCGTACTCGTGCAAACAGATATGTCCATTTCCGCGGGCCGTTTATTTATTAGGATATATTGCATCCCGTGATATTTGTTTATAAATTGTAAAGGGTCTTAGCAATACCCTGTTGGACGCGACTAGTGCGGTGGCGATTTGCTGAGGCTATGCGCGCGGGCGCAGGCCGGCGGGCGTCGGCGACGTTCCGAACATAGCCGAGGCGGCCCGACCACGCCGACCTACTTTGCTCTACTTCGTCGTAGCAGTGGTCGAGCGCAGATTTTTTCCACCATTTTCCGATGAAATGCTACTTGTCTTTGCAGACCGTAACAAAAACGTTCGAACAATTTCCCTAGCCCTAATTTACTTTTTATGTGCATTTTACTGTACTCTCCGTTTTATTTTCGAAGTTAACATATTCTACGAACATTTTTACTAAAGATCGTAATTTATTTACTTACCTAAAAATATTTCAATAAGATTCTTATTAGATTTCATATCATTGTATCTTCACAATACTTAGTTAATATTAAATTATTTTTTAAACATCGTCAAAGCAGTATTTATTGATTTTCGGTTATAATTAAATATACAATAACTAAATTAAATGGTATTTTATCCGATTTATTTATAGGAAATTAAACCTAACTGTTTACCTAATAAGCTTTAACAGAAGAACCATATAAATACGTTAATAAGTCGTCTAAACGAGGATGTGTTTATTGCTGTGTTACATAAAGCCATCCTGTAGCACTGGCCAGTTAGAAGGGTAAGGACAAGTGAGCGTCTCATCGGACTTTCAAAAAACTATATTATATCCTGCAGTGTGTTTTGGTTTTGGTTAGTCTATTTTAGTTCTGCACGGATTTGTAATGAAACCTATTATCGGTCTAAAACTTACGCAATTGTATAGTTAGTTTGTTGTATTTCGTTAATAGTTCGTCATTCAGAGGATATTTGTATCAGCATTTGTATGAAACAGACCAGAATGTTCTACAGTAAAAAGAAAAAACATATCATTTTTGAATTTTGGAATATTCTAATTATCTGGTGAAAACGATCACGGTATTCGTCCGTGTTGTATTTTAAAAGGCAAATGTATTATTTTTCCGTCATTTCGACCGGTTTGCATCGACCTTGACCACGAATTAAGCTCACGATTATTTTCATATTTATCAGTTGCAAAGATATTTAGATCTTGAACATAAATTAAACCCAAATATAACTTAAAAATACAAATCAGAACTGTAGATTTATTCACTACTAGCTTTAGTGTAAACTGGTAGTCGACCAAAGTTTGAAATTCGAACAAACCATCATACTAATATTATAAATGCGAAAGTTTAGATATATGGATGAATGTTTGTTAGAGTTTGTAGCCTAAACGGCTGAATGGATTTCGGTAAAATTTGACATAGATGTAGAGGATAGTCTGGAAGAACACATAGGCTACTTGCTTTTTTTAATTTAATTCCGCGCGGACGGAGTCGCGGGCGAAAGCTAGTAGTTTAAAGTTTTTTTTATTATTTAAAATTAAAAATAGCTTCATGCAGATCTACATATTAGCTTCAACTGTTTAAAATTTATATTTTGGGTTCAATTGGGCTTTAAAAAAACAATATTCGCTTCCTATCAGAGGCGTCGCGAGTTATGAAGAGAGGGTTGCCCTCCTAGACATAGCCTTGACCATAGACTGGCAACGCACATGTATTGATGTAGTTGTTTCTTTCTTCTTTATTGTTCTGTACTAAGCAATCCAGTCTAGAACATTAGATGTACTTCGTACTGTTAACATCTGGTGAGCAGCTTGATTCTTTGTTCCTTGAAAGCTTGTAGTTATTAAGTTTATCTCGAAAAATAGCTCAGTTTGATGATATTGATTCAGCAATAATCGATATTTATAGACTGTGATGTCCTGTTGGGAATACCGAAGCCCCAGCTTGCGACTTTTGGCAGAACGCAAATGTTTAAATAAAAAGTTGATTTAAGATTATCTTAGAAGAATTTAACTTACAAATCTTTTTTTTGAACATTTAGAGAAATCAATAAAATCATGGAATTTAATAAAGCTGAACTATAAGTAAATCATGCCATATGTAGAGATGAAAAAAAAACTAGTTAAGAATTGCTTTAATCACGTATAATCTTCGGGTGCCTTCACGTGAGATAAACCGTTCTTAATTGGCTTTTGTTGATGTCTCAAGAAGGTTTATATAATTAAATAGACGAAGAGATGGAAATCTGAAAAACTGTCAATATACAGTAAGCACTACAATTCTGTAAATCTTTCTGTTTTCCAAACTAAGTACTCAGTGTAAGAAGACAAGGAAAGCCTAAACCTTTTTCCAAAAGTTCCGTTTAGTTCATTATGAAATAAAAAAACTCTATCCGGGATACCACTAGTAGTCAAGTAATGTTATGACTAACAGAAGTTGTTCTATTTATAGTAGTGTCTATGGTATATACAAATTATCCAAATCCTGTTTACAATGTTCATGACTATAGATTGGGTTTTCGTCATTACACAATACAACATGAACCTTTTTTGCTCCATACAGAGTATACTGCGTACAGAATGACGTCATCACTTATACGTGAATAATATTAATGACGTTGTACATTTAAGCAATACCATAACGCGTTGAAAATCCTGAAACATAGTTAAGTTTCTACGAAAGAGTATTAAACTATGGGAGTACGAAATTACAGTTTCCATTGCCGAAATACCTGTACAAAAACATGTTACATCTCATTCATTTCTTCATATCAAAACAAAGACAACAAATTTTCACTGAGGTTCCAGCAGTGAAAATCTAATGTTTAAAAGTTCTGAATACCAATTAATTTATGATGTACAAAATTCTAATGCAAGCTTTAAGCTCTAATTGTTTTTTATTCACCTATTCATGACCTTTATCTGATCTTTATGTTTAATAAGTCTTCCTTAATAGTTTAATTTCAAGGAAGGCGACGTTCTACGAAAATATAAACAATACAGAGCTTTTGCTTTAACACGTGTGACATTTGATATTTATATCATAACTAGCTGTTCCCGTGCGACTTCATCCAAATGAAATTATGAAAATTTTATTGTTTACATTTGTCAAATTATCAATAGCAAATGTCAAAATCACATGACATGACAATACTTGGCAATCTTGCTTCCTTGATGTTGGCAGCAACTTATGGTCTCTTTCCCACATTAGGGTTTTTATCCAAAATATTTACCCCCTATGTTTAATGGTGTGAAAATATATAGCGTAAAGCGTGACGTAAGTGTAGGGCTTTTTATTAAAAAAAGAATTATTCAAAAATATGCTGTAATTGCTGACATCTTAGGCAACAAAGAAGTGTGTGTTTACGCTTTATTATAATAGTATAGACTTAACCGTTATAAACAAATGTTATTATAAAAAATATTCAAATTTCAAGGTGTACCTGTTATACCACGAAATGTACACTGCATCGCAAAACAAACTAGACCCTACGCGTCAATTAGATTGATATAGAGATTAAAGTGACAAGTTACCTCTACTAACAATATTCAAAGTTCCTATGTTATAGATAGAAAAATGAGAAATGACGAGAAAAATGTAAAATAAAATTTTATCAATGCATTTATTAATGTGAAAATTTAGATGGATGGATGGATGTTTGTTAGAGTTTGTAGCCTAAACGGCTGAACGAATCTGGACGAAATTTGGCCATAGTCTGGAAGAATACATAGGCTACTTACTTTTTAATATCGCGGACAAATGCTTTTATTATATATTTTGGTAAATAAACTTTACATAAACTTATTTATTCATTAATCGATGTAGTAATTGGTGAAAGGACATTTACTTTACAACTCAAGGACGTCTGCAGATTTGCTCTGATACTTTCACTTCCAACCTGCTTGCAATTATTGCATTGAAATATCATAAACAGTTCATAAGTACAAAAATAAGATAACCACAGGTTAGCCACGTCCTTAGTTCTAGTCTCAGCGCCATCGTTTCCGTTCGAGTTGCAATGGTAATAAGTATTTCAATGAATTCATAAACACAGGCTGTTCGATTCTATAAATAGCGAATAAAAAATCATACTAGGAAAAGCCCAGATTATATTAAATTATGCTAAAGATTGTCATGTCCGAAGGCGTTTCGTACTAGTGTTTTTTTTGGGTTTTGACTGACGGAACTGTTGAACAACATATGTTTTCCCTCATTTCAAAAAGAACGATAGAAATGAAACTACGTTTATTTGAAGCGAAAACCCATGGTTCTTTAGTTGAAGTCTTTGCGTAAAATCTTATATTAATAATTGCTAGAATCCGTTCAGTTGAATAAATCAAGTACGTGACCGCACACGCGGATATGTTTGGGTAATTCATCGACTAACTAAACATTAATAACATACCGAGAAAATAGTTCAGATTATTATAAAAATAGTCAATAGGTTAGTAAGCTTTTTCAGCTCATTTGCAAGATTGCTAGTAATTGTTCATTAAAATAAATGACAAATACTAAAAAAAAGTAATAACGCATTAATGTCGAATTCTAATCTTATGTCAAAAACACTATTACTGACGACTTTTACTACGTTTAACCACCGCAGTTTTTAAAAATAATCGATAACAATACTGTTATGAAGTATAAGCCAACTCGAATACATCTTTATCTCTACATAGCACATATTACATACTATTTTTTTAAAAGAAATAGCTCCATTTAGAGCGGGCGATACCTTCGACTAAACTATCGCACAACTGTTGTGCGATTGTCGATTGTTTCACAGCCAATTTCAGCTTAGTTGGACAATTAAACTTCAAGTAGTGTGCGCACCTATGTAATAATAATAAAAACGCGACTAAACAGTTGTGCGATAGTTTGGTCAAGGGTGTGCACGCGCTCTTACGTGGCAGTAGATATAGTATATATATTTTGAATCTTTAATACAAACATCTTTTTAACAGGCTCGTACTACAGGCCCTTAGTGATGATTTATGCTGAGCTAGTGTAAAAAAAACATTAATTTAATGAAGGTCCAATAACTATTCTTTCATTTCTTTGATTTCCACCTTTAGTAAACTAACTACAGTTATCGCTAGGGCAAGATAAAAACGATCAAATGATTTAAAACATCATGTTGTGACATTTACTAGCTTGATTTACTACTTTTATAAAGAACTCGGAGCAAAACTAACTTGTAACTCATAAACTTGCTTTGACTAATTAGAGCGGCTTTTTTCTCAGTAAAAATAATAACATATTTCAACAGCACCATGATGGCTACTTTTAATTAGTTTATAAGACAATTGATGAATAAAACTAAACAGTAAATTTCAAGGTTAAACTTTCAATTCACAAAAAAACATACAAAAAATCTCTGATACATTTCTTCCAAAATCAATTAAACTGTTTATTAATTCCCAATACGAAACCAAAGATTTATTGTCGTTTTAATATCAAGTTATGTAGATCAAAAAAGAGATAAAATGAATAAAATATACGTAAAAACATTGACAGCTATTATGTTAACAAACGGGTTTTAATGCGATATATATTATTTCGTGATTATTTTTCGTAATTCAAATGGTAACTGCTACTTCATACATTTTAAATAGTTCCAAGCGCCTTTAAGAATAAAGAAGCAAAATTGGAAAGCGGATTCTTCAATAACATTTCATAAAGCTTAGTCAAACTTTAATGTTTCTCATAAAATCCCATAATCCTATTGACAAAGTCAAACTAAATTAACTTGGACACAGTCTATTAATAAAATTATTGGACAAATAGACAAGTAAGGACCACAAAAAAGTGTTTTTCAATCTTAAGTGGATATTGTCGCGTAGTCAAGGTCGTTTGACAAAAAACTTGTAAGAATCAAAACACGAATGAATATGAAAAATAAGTGTTTAAAAATCTGTACGTCAAATAACTAAAAGCAAGTCATTTAACCGGTACATAATATAAGGATTTTATCTAAACTTGTTTTAACTGGTTCACAGCTATTATTATCACTAGGTGTCACAGTAATTTATTTTAAAATCATTGAATCTATACCAATATCATAGGAAAGATTTGTATTTTTGAATGTATTAAAATAACTCAAAAACTATTCGGCTTCGACTCAAAAACTATTTCAAAAATTAAGCTACGCTATCAGAGAGTAACATAGGCTATGTTTTTATTATTTTTTAAATTTCACGAGGATGAAGTCGCGAGCAGCAGCTAGTTACTCTATAAGAAACACCGAGATATTTTTAACGTCCTTTTTTTGTGTGTACTAAAATAACTCAAAAACTATTCGGCTGATTTCAAAAATGATTTTATCATTAAAAAGCTACGTTATCAGTAACATAGGCTATGTTTTTATTATTTTTTTAATAATTTCACGCGGACAAAGTCGCGAGCAGCAGCTAGTTACTCTATAAGAAACACAAAGATATATTTTAAACGTTCTTTTTTTCTATATTTATTAGTATTAATTTTTAAAATAAGAACAACTGCCTATCTATAATATGTACATTTTCACAACTATAAACAAAAGTTTCCTAAGCTTTTAAAACAATTGCCTTCTTAAAAAGTTACAGCAATCTTTCAATCTGAATTAAATCGAAATCCACAATTGCTAAAACAGTTTTTAAAATTTTGATCAGAAGTAACGTAAACACTTTTTGTATTAACATCAGCAGGATCAATATTGGCTACCCCCATCCCTAAAAGGTACGGTTCCGTCTGACGAGTTCTTTTGTTTTTTTCTGGTCATTGCTCAAAGTTTCAGCACGAACTTTTGCTTCATGTAGCAAAAAGTTACTCGCTTGTTTTGCTATTAGTGATTCTATTTTTAAAAATGGCTATAAAATGGATTTACCCCATTCAAAACCTTATTGATAATATTTATTACTATGTAAAATGGTAGAAAGGTTGAACTATGCTAATGAAATGAAAGCTCAAAGCTTTCAATAAAAAAAAATATTATTATAAATTAGTTTATTTGACATTATCCAAATATATACAAAATATGTCGTTCGCACTTAAAATATATTTAAAGTTACAATATAAAGCGGTTGTCATAATTATTGGTAACTTGCTTTTTTAAATTCGAAATAATTGTCATAAAAAATTAAAACAAAAAAAAAGAAGGTTTTTTTCGACCTAATCCTTATATAGTTATTATATTTATAGTAAAGGCAGAAAAGGCTTGATTTTTTTAAATTAAAATCTTATTATGCTTTTATGGGCAAGGTTAAATACTTTAACAATTTAAAGTTCTTAACATTTTGACAGTAAATATCATCCATTTAAAGTATTTTCGAATTCAAATTTTAAGGTCGTCAACTAATTTTGTATCAAATATGACTAATTTTAACTGATACGGTAATCCTTGCACAAGAAAAAGTCACAAAGTAAAAATTCGATCATCAAAATATTATAAAACTAAATAAATAAAAGCGGCAGACAGTAAAAGCTTGAAATTAAGAACGTGCGTAAATGGCACATGGATTTAGACTTAAGTTTAATGACGTTACTTAAAACTAACACGCTTAGAATCAAGCAATGATGTAATTTGAGACACCAAAACTAAAACCTATATATACATAAGAAAATATATTTATGTCAAAGATATTTAGAAAAGAAATTATAATCGTTATCAGTATTGAACCAACACCGTTTCTAAATTTTACATAGAAAATAATTCGATATTGTCGTTGATTTTCGAAGATTTCGATAAAACAAGGCTCAAGGAATTCACAAAAGTATTGAAGACGGGAAATTATGTATCATACCTACCACCACTAAAAAGTTGAAGAAAAGCTTGACTAAGAGAACTTCCAACTAAATATACACCACGATAGAAAGTAACAGGCTAGAGTATAACATTTACTAATTAAATCTACCCTTTAAAAACACCAGAGAGAGAAAATAATATTTACATAACAAATTAAATATTTTATTTTAAATATAACTATCATCACATTCTTTGTCAGTACCTGTATTGGACAATTTGCAATTGATATTTTCATTCTATTTACACACCAATAACTTACAACTACGTTCCTATCCAGATAGTTTTATTCACAATTTTTTAACACTAGAATTTAACACCTCAATTTATCTTCCGTTTAAATAAAAGGCCGATTGATTTCAGACTATTTACATGAGCATTAAAAACACATAGTGCGTACTATACTTTCGGAAAAGTTTTGCAGTCCATTACATCAGAATGTCCCTATCTACCCGGAGCCATTTGTGTATACGTCAGTTGCCGCTTTTTGACCAGCTCTTATTACGTTTTGCACGGTCTGCGCTGCGCCCTGGAATATAAAACACATAGTATTAGGTAGAGTAGTAACTCATCATCATCTTTCTATTTATTCTACTCGCGTAGGGTCAGCGCAACAGATTTTTGTACTCCACATAACTTTATCATACGTCATCTCAGTCATCACACCCTTTTTGATGATGTCACCTTTCACGCAATCCATCTCTTTCTAGGTCTACCTCTACCGTTGTACCCTTCCACACTCATAATTGACATTCTCCTTGTAACATACGATTCATCCCTCCTCATAACATGCCGATACCATGCTAACCTTTTACTTCTTACCTTCTCTACCACTGGGGGTACTCTCAATTTTCCTCTAATATACTCATAATATTTAAGTAGTAGAACATAATACAAATATTATTTAGTAAGAGTTATTTTTTTATTTATTATGTTTTAGTTAACATTAGAATGATGAGATTAATACATTGCTGAAAATATTAAACATTAATTTGAAATCTCCTCGTCCGCTGTTCAATAGCTGCAGCTGACCCTATACACCTACTGCGTAATTGTTCACTTTCAATACAATATTATGTAATGTACCTGTATCGCTGCTCCAAGGAACTGAGAGAAAGCTCTTGTAACGTTAATGGCGGCGGAGACAAGCTGCCCCCTGCCCGGTGCTTGTTCAGCGGCGACTGCGCGCGGTGGCTCCAGAGGTATCTATTTAGTTACGTGATGTGAGTACAGTTACTTACGCTTCGTAAATGCTTAAATATAATATAATTAGATACAAATGTAAAGCGATTTTAGTGATCAAAGCGTGATAAAGAGTGCAAGTGACTATACAAGTGTAGAAACCACATGATTTGTGAAGTGAGAATTGTTAGCACGATAGTGACTTAAGATTTAGAAATTTCGAGTGAAGATGCTTTATGATTTTTATAGACCTTTATATAACCTTAGTTTGAAGAAGATTTATTTATATTACACATTTTTAAAGTAAATTACAATGTTAATTAAGAAAATCTTCGTAAACTTTTTATTATTACAAAACATACTAATATTTACTGATGTGCTTAAAATTGTGATAAAGTAGTGTAATACATTATTTTCTCACTTTACAATATTTTCTACTAAGCAACTAAATAGGTTAATAATTAAGTTTTAAGTTTAGCTTACATAATCTTATAAATTACTCACCAATGTTCATCACTCTTAATTCCTTACTAGCTAAAAATCACTGATCTACTGTTATTTACAAAAAACTACCAAAATTAAACTATAACAATTGGGATGGGGTGGTAACAACTGAAAAATAATTATAACATTTTTTTACATGGATTACAATATTTTTGTTTTTTACTACTTTCTTTGTTATATACGTCTACTTTTTACTACTTTAAGAGGTTAGTGAACTTAGTAATGGAGTTATCAGCCACTGGACAAAGGAGAAAATCAAATGGAATTAATTCTCCGAAAATACCTTTTATTTCAAATATTTGCACAACATGCAACAATTATTAAGATATCTTAAAAATGAATCATGTTTTATGTTGACTAAATAAAATTTAAAATACATATGAAGTGTTAATGCTTTTCAATAACTTAATGTGTGGATTTTTTACAATTTCACACAAGATAGGACAATTTTTGATATCACATATGAAAAGGTTAGCGCCATACAATTTCTATATACATTTTATTTACATTTTTAATTAGTAATACCTTGCAAATTGTGATATATTATACATAAGGAAAACTTTATTTACACAGGCCAAATTATTTATATATAATACACAATATTCAAAATTATACTAAACTAACCTACTTATAATAAATAGTTTTTACTTGTTATTTTCTGTTACAAGCAACGAAATAGAATGCAATACAAATACATATACGAAATAAAATATGTATTGTAATTTATTTTTTTAAGTATTCTGTTAATAATGAAATTAAGCAATAATTTTTGCCTATGTATAGGAATTAATAAATCCATACAAAGTATTATAACGATAACTTTAACTAATTAGGATGGATTGATGAAGTAAATTTTTATATAAAAGTAAAAAAAATATTTGTTTATTCCTATTTGTGAATTGTATTTTATCTAACACCAAAAATATCCATCACCTTATCCCCACTCACATAATTTAAGTAAAAGAGAGGAGAAACCCACTCGATTGGACGCCGGTCTATCGTCAGCGTTTCCCACAAATGGTCCGGAGCCAAACCAGTTGGCTCTCGAAGGAGCCGGCGTCGCAGCCGCTGTGGGACGGGGCGCAGGCGCGGGCGCGTGTGAGGGGGCAGGCCGCCTGCTACTCGTCCTGGGGCCCCCCGAGCTCGTCGCGCCCCCTGCACTACCTGCACCCCCGGCGCCACCGGTGCCCGGCGCCGTGTCCCTCCACTGCTGCCAGAGCCAAGCCAGGCCATCCAGGATAGGCCGGCGCGGCGCCGGCGGCGGCGGAGGCGGCGGAGGAGGTGTCGTCGTCCGCCTGGCCTTCGGCGTCACTACCACTTGGTTCAGTAAAGCCTACAGAGGTTATAGTTAGGTCTAAAATATGTTCCTAGTCACATGTAAATGAACGCAAAAGTCAATGATAAATTATCAAAACTGTTAAAAAGACGACGAAGCCAAGACATAGAAGAACACAGACAGAACAATGGTATGGGAGAAGATAAATGAGACATTTAAAGAATTAAATGATAAGTGTTACAATGAGTTTGGTTAAAATTTACCTTATGATGTTTAAATCCAATGTTTTTACCCGTTTACTTTTATATAGCGAAAAGAAAGTGTTATTAGAAAAGAAAAGAAAAAACTAACAGCGAGTCGAACTTGTTCATCCAAAGAACTTGCCGTGGTTGGACCGAATCCTTGCTCTTTAAGTAACGCTGCGAGGAGAGCGTCGTTGCTGTTTCCAAATTCGGTACTCAGGGAGACAGATGATTTTGTCGCTTCCGATACCATAGCTGTGGGTTTTGCTTTTTGGATTAACTTTTTAAGAGCTTCATCGGAAGATTGACCTAGTACAGTAAAAGTAAAAAAATCTTTAAAAATCATCCAGATTTGTACTGCTTCAAGAGGAGGAAAGAAAGTTACACCTACATGCTTTAAACCAACCTTTTATAAAACCCTTTGATATCTTTCCTAACGTTTTGTTTGACATTATTAATTTAAATAAAGAGTTACCTGTGATGGCAATTTTATTCCTTTGGGTTGTTGTCTCTTGTGCGTCTTTTAACTTTATTAAAGTTTGTAATAATTGCGTATCGTCTTGAACATTTTTTAATTCATCTTTCACAGCAATTTTTACTCCAAATGGTTTTGTTGTTGTTTGTGACGAAGTGATCACGGCAGCTTGATTATTCTTATTAGGCTTCTGCGTCAAAGAATCAAAAGGTTCATTTAATGGAGATGGTGAGGCAAGGAGGTTTGCTAGTAAATTTAAGTCCTCTTCAACAACAGAAGAAAATTTGGGACTTACATTTACACTTGGTAACGTTGGTATGTTGAACTTCGATGGATCTTGTCCTGTTGCCTTTAATAGTGCTTGTAAAAGTTTCGTATCCTCTTCAAATTGTTTGATATCATCTTCAATAGACGGAGTACTTTGCGTGGAGACTGGAGGAATATATTCAGTTGTTGTAGTCATTCTAGTAGTGGTGGTCGTTGGTCTTGTTGTTGTGCGAATAGGGTTGACAACATTTGGGGTAATATTTCCAGCAGGAGTCTTTTGAGTTCCAGTTTGTAATTCGTTCAAACTTCTTTCTACAGCCAGAGCAATGACACGGTTTGCAAGGTCTGCTTCCGGGTCATCGTTATTATTAGTATTTAGAACCGTTTTCTGAAAATATATATATGTCATGTTATGAATGTAATGAATATTTAGTTAAAATTATGGTTGATGGAAAATATTTCATTTATCTTACCAGATTATTTAGAAATGCTAAATCTTCCTCCACGGAAAATGTTGATGTACTTGGTTGTTCAGTAGTGAATTGCACTAAGCTTGGAGCTCGTCTGGCGCTTATAGTTGAAAATATTTCAGGAGGTGTCGTACTTGTTAATCTTCTCTGGACGGGTCGATATGTGGTTGAGATGCCAATGTCTTCTTTTACAGTACTTTGTTGTTCCTGTAAAGTAGTTAATGTAGAACTAGTTTGCGTGGATTCAGTCTGCGTGGTAGTTTTTTCTGTTGGTTGAATTGTAGTGTAGACTGGACGAATATTCATTGGAGTTGTAGGATTAGATTCAATAGATGTTGTCAGAGGATTGGAAGCAATTCGCACATTAGATGTTATCCCAGATATAATTGGCAAATTGAGTGTATCAACAGTTTGGCCGGTGGCCTGTAATAATGCTTGCAGTAATTGAGTGTCTTCTTTGATTTTCTTTAAATCTTCGTCAATAGAAACTGTTGATTGTACTGCAGTAGTTGTCGTTGATAACGGAGGTGCCGGAGTAGTAGTTGTAGTCATAGTAGTGGTTATAGGTTTAACTGTTGTTGTTAGCGCTAAAGTTGGTTTTACATCATCGATACTTGGAAAAAAATCTGTTGGATTTCGACCAGTAGCTTTTAAAAGTGCTTTTAAAAATTTCGTGTCTTCCTCGAATTGACGAATTTCGTCTTCTATTGAGCGGACAGTTGTAGTTTGTGGGGACTTTGCTTTATCTTGTACGTTAACCTTAGCGCCTGATAGCAATGCTTGTAACATTTTCATTTGATCGATCTCGTGAGACGATGACGATTTAGTATTTGTTGATAAAATTGATTGAAGTGTTAAAAGTAAATTTGCATTTTCTTGATTTTTGTTACTGTTGCTTTGTACATCAGCTGATTTTACAGCGTTTTGAGTTGACTGAACTGTGGTAGTTTTCGTCATTTCTGTTGTTTCAAAAATAGAATTATTTGGCACGGGTGCCGACTCAGTGGTGCTTGGAAAATTAGTTGTAAACATATTTGTGGTTGTCAGCATTTCTGGTATAAATCTTGTCGTGGTAGGTGCCGATGTAGTTATTACATTTTTCACTGTTACTGTGTTTGAATTTTCTACAGTATTAAAAGTGGTTATTCTTAAATTGGATGTTGTACTGTCCGTGGTTGGTTGAACTATTGTTGGATTGGTTGTGACAACTGTCATGATTGACTGTACGTTATTATCTGCAAGGGTCACTCCATTAGGGGTTCCAACAGTCGGCTGAGCGGTTGTCGGTTCATCGGTATTTTTTAAGCGTGTCTGAATTCCTGGTGTAGTAATTTCAGCTATTGTTATTGGAGTCACGATCTGAACTTCTTTTTCACTATTTGTTTTCAAGGGTGCTTTAGTTGAAGCAATTTTAAAGACGTTAGTTTCTTGTGGAGGAACAGTAACTTCGTCAATGGGTATGAATTTAAAAACAGTGTTTCCTTGGCCATCGTTAGGTTTTTCTGTTCGTATTTGTTTAGTCTGCAAGTCATGACAAATAATATTAATTAAATATCAAATTTTGAAATAAGATCTATTAAAATACCCATACGTTCAATATTATTAAATATAACTAATCCTTCACCACTTACCTTCATTAAATAACATTAAAAATATAAAATTATGATTCGTCATGCATGAAGTTACAAGTAGTATATTTTTATTTTTATATCCTTTACACTCTAACTACCTTTAAAAAAATTATGACAATCAGCAAGGATATGAAAAATTATGTGACAACTACATGACTTATTTAATTATTATACCTCCGGATCGATATCCAGTGTTAATATTCTTGGTTCAGGAGTAGAGCTTTTCATTGATGATTTAACCATTTCCTCTTTAGTGGCTGAAGATAAACTATTAAGCAGAATCTCATGAATAGAAGGTAGCATTGTAGTAGTGCGTAAGTTCAAAACATGCGAGGCAGTGCTTTTTTCAGCAGACGGCTTAATAGTGGCAGTAGTTATGCCAAAGGAACTGCTATCTTTTAAATTAAGTGCCGATGAAGGTATCTGCAATTACGAAATATATGTTACGCCTTGCTATGTTAAATGTTTTAAAGCGTCAAGGTGCAACATACAGACAGTGTTTTGCCTATTATCAGTAAAAGCTTAAAATGCCTTATTAAACCCTCGAAAAATACCAAAGCCCCAAGCGTTGCTTTCAAGCTAAACAATTTAAGAACAATACCATTATTTGCTGGTTATTTACAGTGTCGGTGGTTAATCGGTTTTCCGTTTCGTTATTTGTGTCGGTGGATGTCACAATATTAGTGGATACTCGGATGGGGTTAGACTGCGGTCTGACAATGGCCGGATTATTATGGATGGGGCTGTATGGATTTCTTAGACTCCATGGACTGATTGGTAGTACGTCAATTTTTTGCATGATACGTGGTACTCTAGTTCCATTTGGAAATTTGCGTATTACTGTGTTATTTGGCAGCACACCATATATAATGTACGGACTTGCCTCCGTTAACGTTTCCAGTACATTATCATTAGGATCTTTACGTACTACCGTATTATTAGGCAGTATTCCAAATATTACATAATCTTTTTTCGGAATGATTGGCTGACTGGCAACGTTCATTTGCGAGGTGACAGTTATTTCATCATTTGATTTAGTTTCATTTAATATTGTAAGAGTGGTGGTTTCGATACCTGCTTGCGTCGTTGTCTCTAAAATACTTTCAGTTGTTATACTTGTTTCTGTTGTCGTTTCTATATTTAAATTAGGTGTTGTTATATCAGCTTTGACCTGATCAACTGTTTCTGTAGTTGAAATTATATTCTCTTTTTCTTCTTCAGTATTTGTTGTTCCTCTTACTGTGGTTTGGTCGATAAAGTTAGCATTTGTACGTAGTAAAATATCAACAATTTCATTCGTAATTGTAGTAGTAATTACTTCAGTAACATCAGATACCGGATCCACTTCAGTAGAGTCAGGAATAGCAGTTGATAAATTATCATTAACAATGGTCGTAGAAGGAGATATAATGTCAGCTTTTATGCGATTATTTAGGAAATCGACTGTTTCAGATAACTCAGATGGTATATTAGAAGTAGCTGAAGTAGGAGTAGTAACTACAAAGTCAGTCGTAATCTCGATACTCGGATTATTAGACAAAGTTGTAGAGTCCATTGTATTTATTATCTCAGTCAATCTATTAGAAAGGGTAACATTATTAGATTGGTTAAATACCTCAGTCAATGGTCCGTTTGCTATTTCATCATTATGTTCCCTTATTAGTTGTTCGATCATTTTTAAAACGCGAGCTTTTTTGGAAAGAACCCATAATTGGAAACGGGATATTTGGCTGGGGTCATCAATGTCAGTGTTGTCAAAGTTCGCGGTCCCAAAACGATTGTCTAATTTATTCATTGAAGTTAAATTATTGTTATCGTTTATACGGACGGACGGATTAGAGTCGTCAATATTTAAGTTTGTGAATAATGAAACGGGCAAAGGTGCATTAGTGGGATCTATAGTTGGACTTTTCACAGTGTCTACGCTTATATTATCTACATTTGCAGTGCTCGTTTCTAAGCTAGACAAAGTAGCTGTATCTAATATTTCAATATTGGTTGGTAATTGATTAGTAGGTGTAGTCGTTACAGTTGTTGAAGATAAATCTAGAGTTGGCATTGAATTAGTATTACTAGTTTGGGTTGTAGTTACGATATCAGCTACTTTTGCCTCGCTTTCTGATAAAGGCAAAACGGTGCTAAAAACGGAATCACTTATGCTATTTACACTATTATTTATAATAGCGTCACTAATTGGGGAATCAGTGGTACTTTGTGCAATATTTACATTCATATCCTGTACATTTTGAAGGAAATTTTTACTGTCAATATTAATCTTTTCGTTAGTATTAATAGCAACATTATTTATATCTATATTCTCAGTATCTCTGATATCCTCCAAACTGTAAGGTGTAGTATTAGGAACATTATCAAGATCATTAAGGGAAGGATCTTTATTTACAACTCGGGGAATAAGTGTTTTTAACAATTTTGCCATATCAACGGATAATCTAGATCTACTTTCTTCATCTAAATTTCCAATTATATCTTTTATGTTATTCGATAACATGCTTGTTAGTTCTGACGACACTAAATTGTTATTAGATAGTATAAGATCGGACACAGTATTGTATACCATTTTTGTATTTTCTGTCGTACTCCAATTTGTTGTAGGTTCAGATGAAGTCATTGGTACGTCTGTCGGCCGTTCAGTATCTGAATACAAAACTTTAATGGCAAAAGGTCTCCTTGCCGAAATAGGAGTAGTTGGAGTGGGAGTAAGGGTAGTTTGGGGGTTATTCGTGGACATTGTATTTTCCTCGATATTTAGTGACGGTGAAACACTTTCCTCTACCGACAAGCGGTTAAGCACAGTAGGTGTAGTCTGATCAGTGTTTTGTACAGTAGTTATTGTGGTCAAACTTTCAGTTGACGTAGATGTGCCCTGACTCGACAAGTCGCTGACACTATTTACATTATTGTTACTACTCACGCTATTGAGTGTTTGTTTAACAACACTATCAGTAAATGTTTGTTGCGGTACGTCTGTTGTTGTAGATATTTGTATTCTAGGTGTAGACGTAAGAATTTCAGCCAAAGCATCAAAGATAGATACAGTAACTGATGGTGAGTGATTTGAGGCTTCTACGTTCATGACATGTGATGGCTTTTCTAAACTCTCAGAAAGTCTTAAATCTGCTGAAGACAATGCACTTCGTGTTTGAGTAAAAGAGATAGCGTTCATGTCTGGACCTAAAAGAATTTCTTCACCCACTTCCTGAAATAAGAAGATATCTCACCCATAAAAAAAGAAAGTAAGTAAAGTGTTTGAAATATTAGGCGAAAATTCATGTGAGGTATACCCAAAGGTTTTAAGTGAAAACACGTGCAATACCAAAGCCTCTTTATTACTTTTGGTAGGAAAGATTATACAAAAACGAAATAAGACATACATAAAAACCTTATCCTAAAGTCAATTACTTAATGAGTTAAATATGGCGTAACGGAATTAAAAAGCTTAAAATGAATGATAACTGTAACAAAATCAAATTTTTCATTGACATGCAATATCTAATAATCCCTAAAAAGTTTTCATTAAAATTATGAGACTTGTGCAGACATTTTAAGGCATAAAAAGAATACGTTTATGATATTATTTTGTACGCGAGTTTGCAGACTCAGTTCGTGTTAAGTTAAAAAGTGCAGTTGGATTTTAAACAAGCACCTCTTCAATATAAATTATAGAGAATACAGATGTTGAAATCTTTAGTGAAGACGTTAGTATTTGTTAAGATCTAAATGATTCCATTAACCAGTTCAGATGATTGATGAGTGAATGACATCGTAGTAGCGTTCTGTCTTGATAAGAATTCTGTTGTATCATCATTAAAATCATTGCCATCGACCCACTTCGGCTGCCTTATAGACTTTGTCAGTTGATGATCAGTCACGAAGAATTTCAGCCATGCCTTTAGTAATGAAAATTTTCTAATTACTTATGACAACAAAAATTACGCGAACAAAACACCGAAAGATTGAAATTTTAGCATTTAAATATCTTTCATGAAGTAACGTATTTGGTTTTTGAATTTTTAAAGCTTCCTAAATACAATACATTTTACCTATCGTCGTAAGTAAAATAAATTTATACATTTTACTCTACAGTAGTAACGTAACATTTCACACAAAGTTACTAGTAATTATTAATTTAATGCAACAATTCTTTCATGAGCAAATTTATCTGAAGATGTACGAGTACTTTTTAAAACTAATAACTAAATATTGTAGCATGAAATATATGACAAGTTAATTGAGTTTAAGGTTATTTAGTTTGATGATATGATCCTAAGCAAATATTCAAGTATATAAAATACCAGTTTTACGGCCAATTTCATAAAGGGGCTTTGTCGTTCATAGAGTTCTATTTCTGTAAATAGACTATGTAAATTGTGTTAATTTTATTGTAATTTGGATGTTTTTATATTAAATATGTAATTGTTGTGATTTTACTTACAGTTGTTGTTGTGACTGTCGGTACTGTGGGTTTGTAAAACGTTTTATCAAGATTTGAGGCTCTGTATTTCGAACTAAATCTGCTTTTTGGTTTTTCAGGATCGGAAGTTATCTGTAAATGTTGTATGATGGCAATAGCGAGTACAGTTTATCATTGTGTATGTTGATAAAGATGATACTTACGCCATTCGTAGAAGCTTCAGTTGTTTTCGAGAATGTATCACTATATTTGCGTAATGTACGTTCTTTTGATTTTGATACAGGATTAACTGTTGAAGATTCTACTCTTTCTTTAGATTTAAAAATTTTACGCGTATACTTTCTTGTTTGTATATTTCTTATTGCAGGCGTTGCAGCAGTGACTACATATTCATTGTTTTGCCGTTCATTCCCCAGACTCTGGTCTTTGTAATTTGCGTGATATTTTTGTGTAGTTGGGAAAACATTTATCACAGGCATGTTTTCAGACTCCTCGGCATTAGTTATTAAATCATTTTCCACGTTATTTTCCTGCGATTCTTTGCTACTTACTGCTAACAAAAACTCATCTTTAGCATCGCTCTTAATTTCCTCAGCCACAGTTTTGGTTGGTTTATTTAACATAGTATATATTAAAGGCATTTCAGCAGTATTTTCCTTTTTCTTGTCAGCTTTAAAAGGATCATTTATGTTATCATTAACAGACTCCGTCGTTGTTTTAATATTGTTTCTTAGACGTGAATAATAAGACGTTCTTGGCAATTTCACACTGTTATTTAAGACGCTGGTCCTCAAATTATTGCTATTATTATCACTAGTTACGGCGTCTGCAGGTTTGTTGTTATTGTTTCCGATTTTTTTTCTTGAATAAAGCGGTCGCGATGCTGTTTGTGGTGATTGCCCAGATTCAAATCTTTTAAATTTCCTAGGACCTTCAGACGATTTTATTTCTGCTGGGCTTGATGTTGTTGTTCTTAATTTTCTAGTGAATTTGTAAGAACTTTTTACCGAATTGGGAGAACTAGTAGTAGTAGTTTTTACATTGTCTGCTTTCAACGTTCGTGCTCTTGAAGAATACGATCCTCGCAATTTATATTCTTGAGATTTTAGTTTGGGAGAATCCAAAGTCGATTCACTTGGTTTATCATCTCCATTCTTTACATCATTTTCAGTTGCGTTTAACTTACTGCGAAGCTGAAATGTTTACATTTGTAAAATCAGATTTTTTTTATTTAATTACGTTAATGGGTATCGACGCCATATAGAACACATGAAGATAATAAAGTACCGTGATAACGAACAACGTATGAGAACACTTTATAAGTAGCTTATGCTAAAGATTTATTTGATTGATACGATTGGTTTACCCGTGTAATATTGTTTGATTCAAGACTCGTGTTGGAAGGCAGTGAGGGTTTTGTGTTAGTGTTGATAGCTGTATGTGTTGCTTTCACTGATAAACTCTCGCTGGGTGGAGAGCTCACTTGTGTCTGAAATTGTAAATAAGTTGTCTATAAAATATTGAGCTAAATGGTGACAATAAAAGAACATGTTGTTAATAACTTACAGAAGCCAACTTTCGAATATTTAAGGGTTTATGAGGATAATAAACAAAGTGAATGTTTAAGTCCATTATATTTTCATAGAATATTCATAAACAAAATTTACATTTCGTTAGTAATAACTACTCACCGAAGCATTCTTAGCTTGAATTAAAGCTTTAAAACTTGCTGGATAGTTATCATCGTCTCCAATCTCATCTGAAGTTTTCACTTTAGGAAGTGCTGTCCCGTTTTCATTTCCTCTTGATAATGGTCGACGAACAACTCTCATAGACTTAACTGCCGCTGACTTTGAAGAGTTACGTTCTATATTTCTCTGGACTTTTCGTTCACTTGGAGCTAATGTTGTTGTCCTACTTTCAGGTTGCTTTTGTTGTTTTCTTGAAGTTTTTATGATTTCATTAGAAGTTGTGATCCCCTCACCGGTAAGATTTGTATCAGTTTCTGTTAAACGTGTCCTATATCTTAACTTACGTGATTTTCTTGCATCTTCAGATGATCTTTCCTCAGTCAGATTATTTTCTGATATGCTTAATACATTAGTTGCACCAGAACTTGCCATATCATCCAATTTAATGTTTGATTTTGTACTAACGCGTCCGCGTGTTCTAGCAGGTTTTGCGCTTGTTGGTGTTTCTACTTCTATACTTCTAGCTGTTGTACTTCTCCTTTTAAATTGAACAGTAGTAATGTCTTCTTCTTTTGGAACCGTTCTTGTAAAATCATCGAAAGTAGAAGCTGTGATTTCACTTTTAAATTCATCAACAGTTGGTGAAGACAGAATAGTAGAAGCTTCTGTGGTCGTTGTCTGAGCTCGTCTACTTACATCTCTTCTGATATCATTTGCAACCGATGAAGATGGTGGTAAAGGTGACACTGTGGTGGTAGTAATCTGTGCTCTTCTATTACTTTGTCGTGCTTTATTGTTTACAGAACTGTCTCTACTTGGAAAGGTTGTTACGGAGTTTTGGCTTTCTAAAGGTCGGGTTCGTATGCGATTAGTTCTTCTAGAATCAAATCGGTCATTCCTTCCGTTTTCTGTCGGAGATTGTTCTGAGACGACATTTGAAGTTAAAGACTCTGTTATTCTATTTCTGGATTTTGATCTGGTAATATCTCTGGGTGCGGGTGAAGCTGTTTCCTCGCGTCTTCGATAGCTCCTCGACCGGAAGGTAGGCTGAGCATCATCAATCTTCTCCGTACTCGTTGAGCCTCTCGAGTCGAAGTTTGAAAGTCTTCTGCTATTTCGAACCCCTTCCACCTGAAATTACAAAAAAAAAAATTTGAGTAGGTCGTTTTACAACTTTACGCTGATTTTTGACCGACTTCCCAAAAGAAGGAGGTATTCAATTCGTCGGTATATTTTATTTTTTTTTTTTTTTTTTTTTTTTTTTTTTTTTT
>NW_013526471.1:1010422-1046844 GCF_000836215.1 Papilio polytes
ATTTTGTTTTTGGTGTATTTTGTTTTGTTTTTAGTGCATTTTGTTTTGTTTTTCGTGTATTTTGTTTGGAAGTCGGTTTTGTTTTTTTTGTTACTAGTTATTTTATACTCAAATTTTTAATAAAAATACCAATAACATTGAGTATCAAAATTATTTTTTATTCTGCCTCCTTATATGATCATCAAACAAAGCCATTATAAATAACTTGGAGACAACCAGTCACTGGAACCAACAATCAGAAAATGTTATTTAACGTGATGTAATGAAAGTCTATTGTTTGGCCACGAATTCAATATTTTACAGTAACCGGAGTTAATGGCATTACGTTCTAACTTTCTACTACATCTTATCGAAATTATTTCATTTGCAATTGTTAAGTTGGATTACAAAACAATTAGCTTATCGACAAACATCGCTGTGCAATTAAAAAAAAATCAAACTCTGTTTTTGTTCAAACACAAATTTGTTAATTTAGGGGAAATCCTCTATCAAATCTATATCAACCAAAAGAAACAACTTAAATGAATTACATTTTGGTTTAAGTACAGATCATTTCATATAGTTATTTTAAATAAATCACTCTAACATTCAAGACACGTGCGTGCTATTTTTGCTCGTAAGCTAAGAAATATCAACACATATGTAATATGTGTATCCTGCAGTACCTTACACTTTTAGACCCTTCACTATAAATGAACCAGTTTCATATTAAGCCATATAAAGACTCGCATGATATAAGATTTCTGACATATGCTTTAACTGAGATACCTAGAGTCTTACTATTGACACACGAATCTTAACAGTCAACCATAAGTTGTTAATCTTACTAATATTATAAATGCGAAAGTTTAGATGGATGGATGGATGTTTGTTAGCGTTCGAAGCCTAAACGGCTGAACGGATCTCCATGAAATTTGGCACAGGTTTAGAGCATAGTCTGGAAGAACACATAGGCTACTTTTTATCCCGGGAATAGTTACGGTTCCCGTGGGATTTATTAATTTAGTTTTTTAATGTTCACTCGATCATTCTGCAACGGTTCAACATATCTTATTGAAATTTGACACAGATATAAAACAAAGTCTGGAGTACACATGAGATAAGCTTCATCCCAGAGAAATGTGCGGTTCCCGAGGGATACGTAGCTTTTTGTAATTTATACAGTTCGTATGTTTTCTAATACCACGCGGACGAAGTCGCGGGCAACAGCTCGTAATATAATATTGAAACATCGACGAATAACATAGCACATTTTTTTATAATGGCAAACATCTTACTATTAAAACGCGCAAGTGACATTTACGAAATGGCAAAATCTAAAAGCACAATTAGAATTTTCAATAAAATTATTATTTAATTGTAATTGCTTTTCTTAGTATAGTTGAGATTGAAATGTTAAAATTCATTAAAATGCAAAGTTGCAGTCTTTATTGATAGATGTATCAATCAGGTTACAAAACAATTGAATGTCAATTATAAAAGAAAAAAGGTAGAAGTTTTTTAATGATTGGAAACAATCGAAGGTCAATTTATGTCTATAACTGAATAGACGTGTTGAGTCCACAAAAAATGTATTGCTCTATTTCGTATTACAATAATTTTGACAACTGAAAAAACAAATATAAACGACAAAATTATTAAACATTAGCTTTTGCCCGCGACTCCGTCCGCGTGGAATTAAAAAAAAAAAAGTGAACAGCCTATGTGTTCTTCCAAACTATCGTCTACATCTATGCCAAATTTAATCGAAATCCGTTCAGCCGTTTAGGCTACAAACTCTAACAAACATCCATCCATCTAAACTTTAGCATTTATAATATTAGTATGATTTAAGTTTTTCTACCCTTAACTGTAATGAAGGTACAATCAGACAGATTTTGTGTTCTCGATTTAGCAAATTCATGTCGTTCAAATCAAAAGTTTTACGTAAACTGCAATTATGTTCGCCTTAGTACTAAGAACCTTTTCCAATATAAGTAATATTTATAGTTAAGCGTGCTGCCTTTCACAGTCCACTCGCAGTCTAGTACAGCAATAACCTTTGTTTATGTCCATTATTTCATGATTTACGACCACAAAAACAGTTTTTTTTTTGCTATATAGTTTGCATGTGTCATATAAATAATTTAAGTCTATTATACAAAATTGTAACAATTGTTTAATTTACAAATAAGATAAAAAAGAATGGGACTCATTGAATTAATTAAAAAACTTTGTGTTTATAAGGGAGGGAGGGTGTTTTAGCAGTGGAGAAAAGAAAATAACATAGTTTTCAAATAGTAAATTATGTACTAGTCCAAATAATTAAAATTTGAAAATACTTTACTTTTTTTTTGTGTATTCCAATAAAGTGTCTTGAATATTTTTGTTCTATTTTCGTGGAAACCAATTGTTAATAGAGCGTCGAACTTTAGTGTCACACAAACATGACATGACAAATTTGAAACGGTTTAAACGGATGTCTGTCAGACGTGGTTCAGACAGAAAATGTATTGTTTTCTCACTCACTCATTACGAGACAACTGAGCCATAAACTGAAAATTACTGGCCATCTGTTTCTATTGGCAAATCTTTAAAACTATTCAAAGAATAAAAAAAGCTGCTTTAATAAGCGGCTAATATCTTTTGATAAGATAATCAACACTTAAATCAATAAAGGTCATTTCCTTATTTCACAATGCATTTCCATAATCAGATAATTAAAAAACTTACTCAAATGTCAAAAGTCAGTTTTTAATTACGTGAATGATGACATTTATGTAACAATGTCGCATATTAATTAGATGTTTGGAATACATGTGACATAAATAAAAGTAGGCAGATGTTACAATAATACCTTATTTATATTTCTTTCTAATAACTAATTCTAACTTAAATAAAGAATAAGTGCATCCTAGTTCAAATAAGTACATCTAATTAAAGTAATTTTTTAAAAAACCTCGCTTAAGTATTATTATGTATTACATATATCTTTAAATGATTAAATAAGGTGGAATTGGAACACCTTTATTTAATTTTAAACTTTTCAGTTTTCATATTAGAAATGTACTAAAACCACAATCTTATACAAAAAAAATGAATGTATCACCGTCATCTGCGTGGAATTAAAAAAAAAGAAACTAGCCTATATTTTCTTCCAGACTTCAAATACATCTTCACCAAAATTCATCTATGTCCGGTAACAAGTTTAGGCGACAAACTCTGACAAATATCTATTTATCTAAACTTTCGCATTTATAATATTAGTTAAGGAAACTTAACATAACCACAGAGTGAACGTATTTACACCGTTGACTACTCAAATAAGAAAATATTGGTAGCATTCACTATTTCCGTTATTGTTTTTTTTTTAAAGTTTAACGCAATTAAGCTCGGACACCGTATGAATCAGCGTAAAAGAGAAGGTAAGGTTCCTGTTCGCTCGATTACAAGTTTCAGAGATCCGTGTGTGTGCAAGTGGACCACGTTGGGTAACATTAATGCAACTTAGGGCTTGGTACGTGCTATGAAATAATAGTTTATACCTTACTCTTGGAATTCATAACAGTATTACCTTAAGCCTGCTACAGACAATGTTTGAATTGAACATTCGAATTTTTCAGTTAAAATTATGCGTGTGTAGGGAAACTTTTTACTGTACAATTCAACTGACAGATCTGAACTGAGTGTCTGTAACTTAGGTATTTAGAAGATAATCTTAGACCTGTAATTTATTTCACAAATAAATTTATTTCATTTATAGCTAATTGTAGAGATCCAATGGAGCAAAACATGGTAATGAAAACAAGCCTAAAAAAATTAAATACAAAAGGAATAGACATCAAACAGCATTATTTGCTGAGTTCCCTTGATAAAATTATTAAAGTATTCCCGCTCTTAAATAAAATGATAACTTTTTTACATAGTAAAAGTAAGGGCCAACGAGCAGCGGATCGCTTAGTGATAATTGATCCGACGCCCATGAACATCCTCAACGCCAA
Source organism: Papilio polytes (assembly GCF_000836215.1). Classification (NCBI taxonomy): domain Eukaryota; kingdom Metazoa; phylum Arthropoda; class Insecta; order Lepidoptera; family Papilionidae; genus Papilio; species Papilio polytes. The sequence goes on from NW_013526471.1 coordinate 1,014,403, forward strand.
GGGAACTGCAGATGCGCTGCCGGCCTTTAAGGGAAAAAATACGCTCTTTTCTTGAGGGCCCTAAGATGTAACTGTTTGGAAACTTAAAGATATTAATTAACTACTTAATTTCTTGTAACTTAGACCACTTTGAAAAATATTGCCGGCCAATAGCATGACAGTGCTTTATGTAATAGTTTAGATTAGACTGGCTATAAACGATATCTGTAATTTGAATGCCCACGATATCGTCTAGAGATTAAAAAAAAATAGCAACTAGCCTGTGTTCTTCCAGACTATGCTCTATTTTTCGAATTAAAAAAACGGTTGAGTTGTTCTGGTGATGCGTAGTAACATCCATCCATTTATACTATCTCTCTTAAAATATTAGTAAGAAATAAAATTATATCAAGATTGTTACTACTTTCACATACAAAATTAAACCTTGTAACATGAGTCAAGACAGGTTTACACTCCTATCGTTTGTGGTCGTGAAGATATAATCGGTGCTCCATTTCGTGACCGTGTCATATTGTATGTTATCGTAACATGCACGCATGATACAATGTATGTTAAAGCATAATTGAGAAATCATAAATCAATCGACACGTAAATAACCAATGTAATTTACAAAGATCTTTAACCTATGGATGAAGTACTAACTATATAGTAGTTTGATGTTTAATAGACAGTCGATTTTTTAAATATAATTTCTTTAACAACCACGAAACATTGTTTTGTTTAACTAATATTGTTATTATAAAAATCTACACTATAAGACAACATCGATTAAACACTGTGAGTACTATACGATAGCAATACATAGCGATATACGAAAAAATAAAATGAAATATTTCCAATTCATAAATTAAGTGAAATAGTAGAAAATCTGTGTAACCTAGGTAACGAAACGGTTACGCTTATTAAACAGAAATCTATAACAATAGAGGTGTTTTAAATTGAACAATGCCAAGAATCTGCGACATCATTTCTGACAGCAGAAACAATTGAAGACATGGTTTTACCTAACTCGGCTGATAAAGATTGCTCTACAAGAAATAAACAACGGATACTCTGTAACGGAACGTCTCTTTATAGAGTTAAGATGAAAATTAGTACCGCGCTATAGAATTGGCGCAACACTAGATTATCGGCATAAACGTCACATCTCTAACTGACAGCTGTCAGTGTCATTAGAAGGATGTATATTCGCGGCCATTCCTGACGAGTGACGAGATCTCGAGTGCAGTGTTGTTATAAATAGTCGCTGGTATCAATTAAATAAATTGTTTAAAAATAGGAAGTATCTATTAAGTTGGAATGTTTTAAATCAGTTTTACTGCACCATATTGGTTCTGTAATATTTGTTTAGTTAGTAATTAATATTGTTATTATACTTGATTAAGCAATTATGGAAATTATGTAGGTAGTTATAATTGTTGCGTGTAAAATCTAAATTGAATAAGTATACTATATGTAAATACATTGTATGAAATGGAGAAAAAAATGATTTTAAAACAAACTATTACTAGCTACGACCAATAAAATAAATTAATGAAAAAAAAAAGCCTTTTATTCCATGCCATAGTTTACAAAAAAAATGAATGGTACAAGTCTAATTATTGTTATTTATAGATTACAAATAGATATAAATTTTTTTTTTCTAAGCTACAACCAAATTTTTTTTACTATTAATTTCATATTTACGGCATTAAGTAAGGAAATGTAGAGAAAGGTTTTTCATCTGCCAAGTGCCATATTCAAGGAGAATTATTGTTCGAAATTATTATTTAAAAAAATTTGGAATTATTAAAAAAACATAATAAAACTTCAGTTGTTAAAAAATTCCTAAAATCTGCATAAACTTTGTTCGCAAGAAATTAAAAAAATAAAAATGTTATTCATTAATTAAGGTAGTTTTATGATATACATACGGAACATTTTAACATAATCATTAATTATGTGACCCTTACAAATAAATAGGTCAAATCTCTAAACATAAATTATTCAAATTTAAATAAATCTTAATTCACCATAAATTAACATGAACAGTCAGAGTAAACTAATAAGACATCTTAAAGGTCAAGAATTGACTTTTTTTAAAGGCTATCAACTTCTTTTGATGCTATAAATGTCCTTTATGTTTTAACTAGCTGTTCCCATGTGACTTCATCCGCATGAAATTACGAAAATTTTATTTCATTGTTTACATTTGTCAAATTATCAATTGCAAATGACAGAATGATGACATGGTTACAACCTTGCTTACTTGATGTTGGCAGCAACTTATGGTCTCTTTCACACATTAGGATTTTATCCAAAATATTTACCTCCTAAGTTTAATGGCGAGAAAATATATAGCCTAAAGCGTGACGTAAGTGTAGGGCTTTTTATTAAAAAAAGAATTATTTCAAAATACGCTGTAATTGCTGATATCTAAGGCAACAAAGAAGTGTGTGTTTACGCTTTATTATAATAATATAGATAATCAATCAGTCGGCCATTTTTACTTCGGATAATGGGTAATAAACTTGTAGGTATACCGAACTAATTACCTGAACTGACTGTAGCCATTAACTTTCGTGAGATTTTATGTATGACATGACATGACTCTTTGATTCATAATTTGTCAACGAGAAGAATTAAAAAAAAAGCATTTTCTCATAAATACTCGTACTTATTAACAACAGCGCCACTCGTTTTATATCGTAGGTGAAAGCTTCGTCGGTAATTTGATCATTGACCAATAACAACCCTGCATAAAATGCTTACTTCATTTTAATTTCACTTTCTTTCAGTCATTATATGTTCAAATTATTATAATTATAGCAATACATAAAACTTCGCAAGTTTTAAAATAAGCTTTCGACCGTAAATCCGTCTGCGTGAAAAAAGAAACAAAAGTAACCTATGATTTCTTCCATTCTACGCTCCACGTCTGCTAAATTTCATCGAAATCCGTTCAATCGTTTAGGCGGCAAACTCTAAGAAACATCTATCCACCTGAATATTCGCAGGAATTATTTAAGTAAGATTTTAAACTTCAAAATGCCACGTATATTATAACAAAAATTGTTTAAACAAGTTCGGCAACTGCACTTTGCATGTTATTTGTTTACAATCAATAGTGTCTGACCCTCCAGTTTGTCACAGTTGGCCTCATAACAGAGTAATATATTTTGAAAACCAATTCTCATGCAAAATTGACATATTTTCGACCTCGTCAAAAATCAATGCAATGCACACAAGACAGTAAACAATTCTTATAGATGAATATGTATTCTATTACTTTGTGACACAGTTGAATTTCCTTTACGTCATGTTGATTTTAAATTAGATATTCGGCCTCTGAAACGGCGTTAATAAAATTCCATTGTTTGTTTTGTTAACGACGCAATTATTTTAATAAGATATGGGTTTATTTGCGTGTTCTATTACGGTTTTACTACATTATTGTTCGTATTGTCGAACTGTTAAAATATCTGTAATCGCTTTTCGCTCTATTTTCATTTGCCACGCAAATCTTAAGGAGACGTTGAAGTTTACAACTCAAATAATTCATAAAAAAACATCCAACTACAGGACCGTATCAACTTCCAAATAGCAATTTTAAAAACTAAATAAACTCGTATCAAATCACACAGTAAAGAGGAAAAGGGCTTGGCTATTTAAGATTTCTTATCAATTAAATATGAACTAGTTGCCATAGAAAACTAAAATCGATTCGGCGACCCATAATAAGCAAGGTATTGAATATTATTAAAAGCATTTACTGTGACTTGGAATGATTTGCTCCACTGAGTATTACAGTAGGCAATTGCACTTCCCTTAATATTACGCATTTCCAGTGCACATAACACTTCCTCTCCGAATTTCATTGCTGTATTGTTATGTAAACTGACGTAATATATATAACATTAAAATAGTTAGAGTTGATTAAGATTGCATTGCATTTTTGCATATTTTTATGCTAATTACGCAGTCGCGAAATATAAGATTATTGTTTTCTGTTTACGAAAACCTCGCAGTTATTAACACTTTTATTGAGATAAATAGTATGGAATCCGAAATATATTAAGCCAGAAAAAAAATGGAGATATTTATTTTATTTGAAAAACTTAACAAATCGTCTAATGATTAAATGTTTTCCGATTATAGATACATCCATAATTCACTTAATTATTTATAGACATTTCGCTTTTTTTTACGTAAATAATCCCTTTCTAATTACATTCGACGTAGATGTCTTAAAAAGCACATATAATACCGTATAAAAACCCGTTCCTCTTCGTAGATAGATTAAAATTAATTACATAATAAAACTACCTAAATGAGTAATTAAATTTACTTTCAGATGTAAAAGAAAGTTGGCAGAAAGGTATAAACTCATTTTATAAGTTAGTAGCGACCATAAACTAAAATAAAATTTAATGAGCCTCTAGAAGAGTTTATTTATTTTATTGACTATGATAATTCTATGCCCTATGTGTAAGTTATGTATTATGTAATACATAACCTGTTCCAGACTACAAGTCTAACATATGACATAAGTGATATCACGAAGTTAAGATAATCTTAACTTCGTGATATTAGTAATACATAGGTACGAATAGGATTTTAGAAAGTGTTCCTATGTCTGTTTCTTACTAGTCGTGATGAGTGGTCGATGCCTAAAAAGATTAGGTTAAATTTGCTACCGGAATATATGACAAATACGAGTCTACAACCTTATTAAAAAATATCAGCATCTTCCCTATCCTACTCCCGTAGTGACCCAACAGGTTTTGTCGTCCACATAACTTTATCATCCGTCATCTCAGTCATCACTCCCTTTTTGATCATGTCACCTTTCACGCAATCCATCCATCTCTTTCTAGCTCTACCGATATACCCTTCCACACTCATAACGATCGTATTTTTTATTGAAAAAAAAAGTATATAGTAGTATGTAAAAGGAGAGCCCACTAAAATCAACGTATATACTAGTGTAATGTTTTTTATTATGAAAGATACTTTATAGTTGATGATTCCGTCTGATTGCAACCGGCGGTGACTCAGATAGGACTGACTTGCTGGCATGTTGCCATGACAGTTGTTAACAATGTTGCTATACACTATATGCAAGAAGAATTTAGACAAAGATAAATCACTAAAGGTCAATTGAAATTATAATAAATTATTAATATGAAACTATAGAAGTGAAATTCCTATAAATGTTGATTTCGAAATATACAAACCTTTATTTGGTATAATTGAAGTATTCACATCCATTTTTAAGACAATGACGCAACTGACACACTGCCATTTAATTCATTTTAAAACATCCAATACAAAGGTTATGTTTTGAAAACGGTAAAACAACACGTAATTATGTAAAGTCATATTTAGACCTAGTGATTCCTTGACATTTCTGCTTAAGAGAACTTACCTTTTTTAAATAACAACTTTGCTAAAAGTTTCTAATTACATATCTAAGTACCATTCAGTACTTCATGCTAGTTACAAATCATTTTTTAGAAATGTACAAAATGATTACATACGTATAAATTTTTAAATCCAATAATGGTCGTAAAATAAGACGTAGCCTTTTAAAGTTAATTTAAAAACTGTTAAAAACAAAATAGAAACGTTAATTTTGTAGTATATATATTCTTTGTTGACCAGACGACCTCCTGATGGCATTAGAAATCACGTTCACCCACGAAGAGCCTTATAAGAGTTAAATCTATGCTATAAATTACTCGATACCTTTTAAAATCGACAAACAAATAACTGACTCATCTTGTAACAAGAAAATGGTAGAACACACTTCATTTTCATACGTATCTATAATTAATTTGATATTTAAATAGTTTATCATCAACCAAAGGTCGTCCACTGCTGAAAGTAAGCAGTCCCTATCGATTGCTTCATTACCCGATCCTGTGTCGACCGCATCCAGAGCAGTTAAAAAATTAACAATAATAAAATCTCTCTGATGTTTTGAATAAGGTAACAGTTTTAAACAATAACTATTATTTAAATTAGAAACAATTGAATGAGTAACTAATAACCGCAAATTTCGTCATATGCAATTCATTTTACTATTTTATGACTTCAAAGCACAAAGTAAGTATCGACTATCATTACTTGTAATCGTTACATTTACGTTTAAGTTTTATGAGTACCAACTTAATGATATATTCGTCCCGGTTGTTAGTACTAGTTAAGTCTCATTACATGAAATTGGGATATTAAAATAAGTAGATTCACGGAGTTGCTAAATAATTAAAACATATTTTACTTCGTGCTAGATTTATTATAGACTACTTCTTTTTTTTATTTATTTATTTTATACTTTTGCACGTATACAACAAAGCTTAAATTAAGTAACTAATATTAGATTTCGCAAGGGTGGCCTTATCGCTAAGAGCGATTTCTTCCCGAACCCAGTGGGACGGGAGAAGCAAAACAAAGATATTATATAGAGGATATACGAGTATGTAATACATACATTTACGTCTTACATATACATGCATAAGCTTTCTTGTATTATTAATGCGAAAGATAGATGTTTGTTTGAGTTTGTAGCCTAAACGACTGAAGGCATCTCGATGAAATTTTGCGTACTCTGGAAGAACAATCTTTTTGTACATGATTCAATGAATATTAATGAACAAAAATGATAAACCGTTTAAGAAATATTTAAGTAATAATAAGATGTTTATGGTATTAAAATTGAAGCTGGCTAGTATCCCATTTGCACTTCATTGAATACTATATTAACCAAAGTAATAAGTATTAATACATTTTCAGGCATGTAAAAAGTTTATGCAATACCATAAAAGCCGAAGTATATTAAGTTGTTTATTGTAACAGATATGGCCCGGAGCCAGATGACTTAACCTTCGAGTCGCCGCTCGCGTTGATGTCTTTTGCTCGTGACATTTAATTTACAATGTTTCTTTTTGCATGCAGATATTTATCAAGTGACAATTCGACATTGGCATAATACAATTGCAACCTAAGGCGACTGCAAGCTAGATCCAATTATCTGTACATAATGTAATCATTGTTATATTTTTTGTAAGCATTAGTAAACAATATTCAATCTTATTTCGAAATCAAATAAATCGAAATGAGCTTTTACCGTAATAAACTATTTTTTTTTTCAATAAAGAGAATATATAAAAGTTTTAAGTAACAGTAAGTAATGAATAATAAGTAATTTTTGTTTTGAATAATACTTGAATCTTATTTTATAGTTTAAATAGGAAATTTGAGTCCTTTAAAACAAATGCCGGCTACTTAACAATTCCGTATTCGTTAAAACAACACAAATGTGTGTTTAAACTTACGTGAATGCAAAATTCAAGTGTTTCAGAACTAAAGATTTTCTGTTTACTTGACAATCGCACTTAACATCTTTCTAACATCATTGGTTTTAAAAATGTGTACAAAACCCAGTACTTGGCTCACTATGATCAAAGTAAGTTAAGCACGGAAAGCTCTTCAATACAACATAGATATTTATTTAAGTTACGTGCATATGTAAACAGTCTCATTGATTTTTTCTTTACTAAACTTATTTATTTCAACATTACTTAACACAAAACCTCAAATCAAATGCTGTTACGAAATATCAAACTCAATTATTAATCAAATAAAAAAAAATTAAAGAATAAGCGAATACAGGAAATGTTTTCTTATGAAATAAAGAGCACGGAAGCGTCTACTAAACTTTTAATTCTAACATAATTATATAATAGTAAAACGCCTCTAACGGACCTATTGCTGAACTTTAATAACTGCCACTTCTAGTTACGTAATACATCTACAGATATGATCGTCTAGGCTATTCGTCTTCAGATTACGTTCTGTCTCTCTTAATACTTTCAAAGTTTATTTCTATTGTAACAATAAAAAGTATTACTTAATATATAAGTCAATTACTAGCAAAAATTGGATTTATTTTTTTTTAATTTAACAATATAACATTTTTCAATTATCACATTTGTTTCAAACATAACGTAAATTAAACTTCGGATGTAAGTTATGTATTGGAATGTTCAAAACCATTTCGCATTAATGTACACGTAACATCTCTTCCCGTCTCTATTGCATAATTAAACTAACCTGTGACCTAGAATGATCTACACTGCAATAGTAATTTATTACATTCCTAAGAATTAAAAGTATAATACAAACTAAACGAATAGACAGTTACAACATAGATAAAATATTTAAAAATATGCAATATGGCTTTTGATGAATTATAAAATGCAGTTAAGCAGGTTTTAACATTTTTATATCGTAACTTAGTTACGATCGAATACTAAAACTTACATATCTTTAACACTCCACTTTGTAGGCTCCGTTTACATTCTGACAGATGTCAAACTTATCAATAAAATAAATAAAATTGATAGCCGCACTAAGGTAATGCCATCTAGTACTTAGTAGTTAACAAAGATAATAACATAATAGATTTTATAAAACGTACAATCGGGGAAACTGGCCGTGTTCCACCATAAAAGCTACAACCGTTTGAACATTAAAAACGAGACGCGGAACAAAAATCAATAAAACGCAACCTATAAGTCCCTTTCCCTTTTCACCCTTTTCTTAAAAGGAAAGAATGAGAAGGAAAAGTGGATTTGACGGTGGAGGAGACACATAGGAAGGGGAAATGTCCTCTTTATGCGCGTCTCCACCTCCGTCAATTAAGGGTAAGCAACGCATCTGCAATTGTGGATGTTTATTGGCAGCGGTCGCTTTCCATTTCGATGGATTCAGGTGGCCGCTTGCTCGTTTGCATATTATAAAAATATAAATTTTTTTTTTATCGTAAGTCGGTTAGTGACACACGGCTAGTTTCTTTTCAATATTATCCCCTTTGTTTTCACTAACTGCTATCTAATTTGTTATTTGTAGAAAAAGGCGAAGTTTACCTCGTTTCTTTTTTCTGAAGTGGAACACCTCGAATTTCCGTGACTGTACAATTCCTCGATACATTTATTTCATTGCTTCAAACCAGAATAATCATGAAATTTCCACTTTCATATAACCTTGTTAAATTCCTACTTAAATTGCCGGTTGCACTTAACGCAGCCATTATATTAAATTGAAGATTATTAAGTGTTTATCATTTGATAACACTTCGATGCATAAAGAAACTTAAACTTAACTTTAGTGATCATACTTGGTCATTCGACCTTATATAATTACATAGAAAAGGATCATTACCCCTCGTTCATTTTAAATCGGCACAAGGACGTATATGACACGATGAGTATGAAATTAAAAAAAATGTACATGACAAAACAATAAAAATCTTTAAAAGCTACATACTATTAATTAGATTATTTAATTAAAATAATACTAACAGTTTATTTTCCCGCAATTTTGTCAGCGTCGTAATAAAAAATAAGCTTAAATTACTTTCATAAATAAGCTTCTTTCCATTACCAGTTCATCATCAACCAACAATTTGCATATTATCCTGAACAAACGAGAAATTGAGGAAAGACACTGTTATTTCATTTATCTATGTAATAGCTTTCGCCTCCGACTTCTTCCGCGTGGAACTAATTAAAAAAAAGTAAGCAAGCCGATGTGTTCTTCAAGACTTTGCTCTACCTATTCCATATTTCATCTAGATCTCTTCATCCGTTTAGGCTGTAAACTTACAAACATTTATCCATCCACACATCGAAATATATTATATACATAGTTATTGTAATAAAACGATAACACATTATTTACTAATCTTGTCTATAAACGGAAGCTTGTAATAATAAAATAATGGAGTATGTATCAAACGCATACAGTTCAAAAGCTGGCTCGAGGCCGTTGATAGATAGTATCAAGTATTCTCAGCTTTGTTCCCAATTGATTAATGTAACAATTGCTTTGTAAACGTTTTATTTACATAGTACGATTATAGTAAAGAACCCGGTTCTCTTTTACTAAAATAGACAAATATATGAACAACGTAGGGCTATAAATCTTCACGATGATGAAGTGTTCCAGAGGGAAGAGTAAGAGTGCTTCGATACTTCGTAGACTTTTGTTAATTTACTAATATTTCCTTTAACCGTCTCAACTAAGCTCTAGGCTTGTGCTAGGATATGGTTCACGACAATAGTCGAATGGCGGGATTCGAACCCTCGACCACAAATTCGATAGTTCGTAGCCCAAACCATTAGGCTAACGGTGTTAAATTTTTAAATTTGGTTGGCGTTTGTTAAATTACTTAAAAACCAATTTATAAAAATGTTTTGTATAAACAGTTTTTAATAATATGACTATTTATGCATCCATTTACAATATAAATTTCAATAATAATAAAGTAATTATTTCACACATTACATTAATCAGAAAAGTACATTATAATAAAATATAAAACGATCTGAAAAATAAACTACATGTAACTCGACAAGGTTCTGTCCTTTAGTCAAATGTCAGCTATGAAAATAACGTAGTAAATAACGTAGTGAAAAATAACAAATGAATGTGATCTGTTAATTATTTAATTTAATTTTAGTTGAAATTGAAATTAATAAGGTTGATTTGTTAAAATAATTAATGGCAGAAGTTATATATATGTACATCATAATTTTATAAATTAAATATTACTTTTAAGTAATTTTTTTTTACATTTTTAATGTAAAAGGTGTATGTTTTTTTTATAATTCATTGAAGAAGTTTTTTATTAATATTTCCGTAATGAAATTACACAAATACATGAATAAAAATGGTATTTATATACACGAAATTATTAAATATTGTAACTTCAATATATAGATTCGGTAACTATAATAATATGAAATGAGATAAATAATAAGTACAAAATAATGTACCATTTACTTTGTTTGTGACTGTTATCTTTAGCAACTAGTAAATCTAATACATTTTCCTCCTCATAAAACAGCCAAATATCACTTATGTAATATACCAAAATGTCATCTGATCTAGTTCTTCCTGTAAATGTATAAAAACAAGTACAAGGTGATCCATATTTAAAAGGCGTCAGTATTTTTTCACACTCATCGATAAGAACGTCCAAATCACATACGTGCATACGTCAATCTCCTTGACATTTAAAAATAGACCAAAACAAAATGTGAGATGAAATGATATTAGAGTTGATTTATTATTACTTTGATGGTATTTAAAAGCGATTATGTTTTTGACAAACAAATTTGTATAATCGTTTATAATAAATTAATTTATATTTGGCAGCACCGGAACCTTTAAAATAGAGATAACTTTAGAGGCTAACTGCTTGGATTTATTTGTATATTTTTGTCAAATCAATTTAACTTAATTATCCTTAACCCATTTGGAGTTATTTTTTTTATTTATACGCGAAATAGCTTTCGCACGTGACTCCGCCCGCGTGGAATTAAAAAAATAAACAAATGTGAGTAGCCTATGAGCTTCTTCAACTCATTATGATCGGCAAAATCGCCGGCAGAAGACGCGTTGAAATTGTTAATAAACATCCGGGAGTGGACTAGTATCGCCAGAAATCGAACAACTTTTTCGCTTGGCATAGGACAGGGAGAGATGCGCTGAGTTAACAGCCAACCTCCAGTAATAGAGAGGTATCAGAAGAAGAAGTAGCCTATGTGATCTTCGAGACTATACTCTATATTTATGCCAAATTTCTACGAGATCCATTCAGCAGTTTGTATCACAAACTCTAACAAACATCCATCCATCTAAACTATCGGATTTATTACATTAATAATTATTACCAGTGTATAGCGACCTCCGACTATCTACGCCCCCTTTTACATCTTGGGAAGTGGGTGGCTGAAAACCAACTCGATACTGGATCTCAAACAGTATCGGGTAAGCTGAGCCTCCTTCTTTTGCCATCTGTTACAATTTTCCATATATGTTTTTTTAATACAATTCTATGTATATATTTGTATGGCTATAAAAAGGTTTTATTTATTTATTTATTGAATAAGATTAATACCCCTGCAACCCGATTAAAAACAATAATCAGCTTATCAAACTTCAAAAAAACTCTTAAATATCACGCAACCTTGATACAGACGCATTAATCGCAGAACTGCTTCAGATGTAATAACCGTCGGTAAAGTGGGGAAGTACATACAAGTATCAAGTGATCTTTAGCAAGGACAACCGCACTTCTTTTTGGATAATGTAACGCAACATGTTACCTTTAGTTACGTGGTATCGCCCAACTGTTGACAAAAACGATTTATTCGGACGGTTGATGTCATGGTCTCAACGGTTTGGTAAATGTTAACAAAATTTATCCTCTAATACGTGGATAGATCATGGCAAAGAGTAAAAACAAATCACATAGATTAGACAAGTAAAACAAAAAATTATTCATTGAAAGTTACTCAAGAAGAGCGGTTTTAGAAGCACCCAAAACCAATGTGCTTGTATATGTATGAACGTGGAAGAAGAGAAGGTGTGGACTGTGGAAAATGGTTCGTGGTCTCTACCTACCACTCCGGGTTAGAGGCATGAGTAATTGTTGAAATTGAACATTGAGCTGGGATCTTAACTTCAAACTTTATAAACATCAAAGTAAATTAAATTTGAATGTAAACACGTGCAGAATTGTAAAACTAAATATATTACCATATTCGTGTGTTCAATGTCGGTGGTATCGAAGGATAATATTTGAGAATTTGTATAAAAATGCGTAAAATTCAATATTTATGAATTCATGATTTGACACTAAAGTTTAAACATTCTTGCAATCATAGAAGTATTTGAAATAATAATTTATAACTGTTTATGTCAGGTGATGAAAATTTAAAAATTAAAATAAATATGCAAATTCAATAGGTTTGTTTTTTAAAGTATTTTATCATATGCATAATACAAACCGCCCCATAAATAACTACTATTGTTTGAATACTTTAAAAAAATCATACTATATTCAACGAATTGAAGAAAGTAAGTGAATTGTTTAACCGAATATAGTCTTTATCGTATCACGTTTCGTGGCAAGAAATTGTTATCAAAAATGAGCATATAAATTTAAATGTATAAGAATCTACAAATAATAAAAACGTTTTTTAATTTGCACACCCTGTATCTTGTCTTCCTTGTCTCTTCCTACCAGAAGAATAACATTCTCAGACCTGTCTTATTTAAATTATTAAACCGCCAAATTGTAACTAGATTTCATTGAAGTTTTAATTTCCTCATTCTACAACACGTAAATTGTAAAATAAAAAAAACGCACGGTATGTACTCTACTTATAAATATAGCGATGTACCAATTGACATTTAATGAAGAATTTATAATAAAGGAAGGGAATACGGAAAATATTTCAATTCCTGATCCAAAATATTACAATTTTTTTTTATTTAAATTTATAAATATTTTTAATATCTTAAAATTATTTCATTTATTCGTGATTACTAAATCTTTTAACATTTCACGAAAGAATTAAGGACTGCAACTCTTTATTTAATAACTGCAATATGTCGAATTGAAAATAGATTAGTCCATTTAATAATAAAAAAAACTGACATTTAAGCAATTATAACCTTGAAACATTAATTTATTAACTATAGCAATATTAAATAACTACCACTTAAGTTAATTTGACCATCTCAAAATTAATCCTTTTAAACTTGGATCCTTAGATGTAAAGCAATTATTGCGTAATAACTTCCTGGTTTGAACTTAATGTGCATTACCTTCGATAGATGCCTTTCAAGTTGTGACGTGTTTATGAAAACTAGTTTAACGAACATAGAGCAAGTAATTATTACTTTATGTTAAGTGTACTATCTATAGAACACTGATTTAAAGTTAACGATAATAAACAAATAAACAAAAACTATGTTAAACTTATTAATAACTTGATATTTACATTAATAGCTAACTTCCGCAATGAAAGTATTTTAATGGTCACTTGGAATCCCTTAATATGTACATTTAAAGAAATCTGAAACACAATTGTAGCACAAGGTTAGCATTTAGGCTTACTTTTGGATTTTTATATTTTAAAATAACTTTTTCGCAATAATTAATTTTACTTACTAGACAACTTCGTTTACGTTTGCTACAATAATTTCAAATATTATTATCTTACCTGTAACAATTTAAAAGTCAATAAATTTTATCAGCCACAATTCAATAGACATTTTTAAAATTAGTATTATTTTCATATTTATTACAAAAGCCGCCATTATTTTAAAAGATAATTTAGTATAACCTATTTCCGATATAACTAAATTAAGAAACATATTGTTATCTTATAATAGCATTTGAAAGCAACGTTTACTTATAACTGCCCAATAAGCTTGAGTTTCGTAACATTTACCATTAACTTAAAGATTTAACTTGATAAGCACGCAATTTAAAATTGAACAATTTGTCAGATGTATTAATTATTGTTAAATTTAATCTTCCGTAACTTAGTAACGTAATATAGTATTAAAATTAACTTGCTTATTTTTTTAAAATTTAAAGCATCAATCAGCCATTTAAATTAAATGCTTATTTGTCATTAAATAATTTGTTTATGATATTTAAATTTCTTATACAAAATAGTTAATTTATCACACTAATATTATAAATTAGATGGATGGATGTTTGTTAGAGTTTGTAGCCTAAACGGCTGAACAGATTACGATAAACTGGCATAGATGTAAAGGATAGTGTGGAAGAACACATAGACTACTCGCATATGTTTTTTTTTTAATTCCACGCGGACAGATTCGCGGGCGAAAGCTAGTTTAACATAAACATATTATTTCTTACTAATATTATAAATGCGAAAGTTAAGATGGATGGCCGGATATTTATTAAAGTTTACCGCCTAAACGGATGAACGGATCTCGATGAAATTTGACATGAATAGTCTGGAAAAACACTTCGACTTACTAGGTTTTTATTTAATTCCGCGCGCAATAGTTACTTATAAATATAACTTGATATCTTAAGCTTTATTGAGCAGAAACTCTAAAGTTCTGATTGAAAGATTGACATTTATGTTCACGGACATATCTTTTACCTCATACTGGTTGTGGTTATAATCTTTAAGCGTAATTATAGATCACAATCACTCTAGTCTTATTATATTGAATCTGTAGGGTTTAAATAATTACAATTAATAACGCAATTAGATATTACAAACGTATGAATGTTACATTTTTTCTAATCTACATTGCTTAGTACTATATTTTTTGACCGACTTCCAAAAAGGAGGTACTCAATTCGTCTGTATGTTTTTTTTTTATGTGTGTTACGGCTTAACTCCGCCGCTAGTGGACCGATTTTGATAATTCCTTTTTTATCCGAAAAGTAGTGCTTACAGGGGGGTCCCAATTTTTTGTTTGATTTTTTCTCTTCGTTAATATTTAGCGTGAAGAGTTTTACTTTCGTATTTGAAAAATTGCAGAAATCAAAACATATTTGTAGACATTACTTGAAATTACAGTATAGTCATCTTTGTATATTAATAAATTAAAAAATATCACGTAAAATTAAACCAATAAGATGTTGTGTGGGAAAATCTGAAATATACGTGTAGATAAAACCCGTAGAGACAGGCGTCAGGTGCTACGATTCCGCCAAAGTACAAGGCAAACCGCCTCCCGCTCGAAGACTGTCGCAAAACGCATTGCAAGTAGAAATTATAAGAAAAAAAACTGTAATTATACGACCTTTGTTTATATTTCTTATTGTGTTAAATGTAAAGAACAAACAAAACACGGTCACTACCGCATTGTCCTTCAACACGATTACAATTATTGTAACACTAAATAAATAGTTTAAAGTAGTTTTAGAGTTTTTCAATGAGTAGTGTTTTGGGTAGAGTAAACAGGGAGTTAACTTCATGGTGTTTTCCTTAAGCTTACAAAAATTATAAAAAAAAAATCTATACCAGTTATTTACGTAAATAATTACTAACCAACAGCAGATTATGCCGTGTCATTATTACAGGGGTAATAAAAAAGTTGTCAGAGAACATAAGGTTTCTTTTTTATTTGACTAAGTTATAGGTTAAATCCTCTTAGAACAAAACAATTACAATCTACTAGATGTTCCCATGCGACTTTATCCGCATAAAATTATAAAAAAAATATTGTTCACATTTGTCAAATTATCAATTGCAAATGTCAAAATGACATAACATGTTAACGATGTCAAACCATGGCAACCGTGCTTCCTTAATGTTGGCAGCAACTTATGGTCTCTTTTCCACATTAGTGATTTTATCCAAAATATTTACCCCGTAAGTTTAATGGCATGAAAATATATAGCCTAAAGCGTGACGTAAGTATAAGGATTTTTACTAAAAAAAAAAGTATTATTCAACAAAGAAGTGTGTGTTTACGCTTTATTATAATAGTATAGATAGATAGATGGAACTCGGCTATCCGAGACCGGATCAAATATTTCGGTATTGTCACGCGTGGTCGCTCGAAACGATCACTATGACCTTTTTGCAGGGAACGGAGAAAGTTATATTGAAAGCCTTCAATGTAAATACAGAAATTTAAATGCAAAACGATTTAAGGACATTTTTAATTGTATTTTGCTGAATTCTTTAAAAATTTCTTCATCACTTCGTAATGTGAAACGTCACAGTGTAAAGTTTTATATCTATCTTTACTAACATAATAAAGAGGAAAGATTTGTATTTTTGTATGTATGGAAATAATTCAAAAACTACTGGACCGATTTAAAAATATCTTGCACTATAAAAAAGCTACGTTATATAGCATAGGTTGTATTTTTTAAATTTCACGCGATCGTAGTCGCGAGCAACAGGTAGTAATTAAATCCGTATTGGTGTACATTTACAGTATTATAGAGTAAGGGCGTAACACAGATTTTGAATGACATTTTTTATAAAAAGTAGGTCAACAATAAAAGCATCATTCAGAACGTAACAGCAATTATTACAGAGGGCAACGAAGTGATCTCTAAGCAAACTGAACGTTTCTCGACAAGCATACCGTCTCGGATCGATGCCTTGGAATATTATTGTTAATTATTTTCGGAGTCACTGTAACTTGGAATCAATAGAGCGTTCGCGATACGTCACAAAAAGTTTTCATGCATTCGATACAGAAACAAAACGCTCGACTGATCCTTAAAACGATACAATTTTCACGATTCAGTGAACATTGAGTATGCATAATTATAATTCGTATTAAAATTAATTAAACATTATTCAAGAATAACTGATACTTGATATCATAATAGAATGATTGCCTAATCTAGTATGAAATATTGCCAATAGAAGTGTCGTATTTCTTTCCTTCTTATATTATTACAATACACCCATATTAAGAGGATTTTTAACATCGATTTTAAGAAAACAGTGTGTATAAAGAACCTTTGCTTTATCGTCTTTAGAAAATAATAAATTATTTCACGGAACTAAAATATTGTTACACTTTCTTGCAAAAAATAAAGCGTGACCTTCGCAAATGCTTTGTTCTCACAACTATATTATAACGTAGAACTAAACGATTGCATGTTTTATTGATTGGCCATATATTAACTTGTTGGATAGCTGCAATGCATCTTAGGTATTGAAAATGTAATTTGCATTACGACATGTCTTGCGACATTGATTCTATTCTATTGAAGTCCCTTTCTATTTTTTAAAGCAAATAGATCTTTAACCACAATCCCACGACGTGTAAATGGAGTAAAGTGATAAATTGCGAAAACGACAAGCTAAAGTTTAGATTAGATTCCGATAGGTATTTAAAAGACTTGAAAAATATGTCTCAAGAATTAAAAATAAAAATGTATATCTGTTTCATTACATTGAAAAAAAGCATCTCATTATAAAATTAAATCTAATTTTATAAATCTCTACATTCTTTATTATTATACACTAGCTTTCGCTCGCTACTCCGTCCGCGTGGGATTAAAAAAAAAACCAAAAATGAGTAGCCTATGTGTTCTCCCAGACTATTCTCTACATTTACACCAAATGTCATCGTCATCCATTCAGCCGTTTAGGCTACAAACTCTAACAAACATCCATCAATCCATCTAAACTTTCGCATTTATAACATTAGTATGAAGTATGAATTTTTATTTGTATTCATATTTGTTATTTATGTTAATTTTCTATTTATTTATCCATATTTTAATAACAGCCGAAAGACCAGTGAATAGCA
The DNA here is from genome assembly GCF_000836215.1 of Papilio polytes. Taxonomy (NCBI): domain Eukaryota; kingdom Metazoa; phylum Arthropoda; class Insecta; order Lepidoptera; family Papilionidae; genus Papilio; species Papilio polytes. The sequence continues at coordinate 1,032,520 of NW_013526471.1, forward strand.
CTTTGCATTTACATCCACATTCACTTGTTTAAATAATTTAATTACCATAAGTCATTGCCAAAAAATTAGTGCAACGATATAATGTTAACACGTATAGAAAAGCCTGGGTATATAACCATCTAGGCCAACATAGTCACGCATGCAGGTGATTTAGAGATTGTTCATTACAACGCGAACATCACTGACTGACAATTTCAAATTCCGTGGCATCCCAATCTTTATTTAGATGAATTATTAAAGGTTAAATCATGCGTTAAAACACGTTTTTAATTAAGCTAAAATAAATTATTTTAAACAAACAAGCAAGCGTTACGTTAGCTAATTTATTGGGTAATCAATAACAAAAAAGATTCACAACTTCGTGGGAGTTTGTTAGGAAATTTTAAAACTTTAAAGCACATGTTCATATAATTAAGAAAAAAATTCTTAGTGAAATATCCATTTATATTGATATAAGTACATGTATGTATATAGTAAAAGATTTAGAAATAAGACTATTTTTAACGGAGACATGTGTATTGATAAAATATGTACAGAAAAAGACTAGAAAAAAGTGATGACGTCGACAATGTGTTCTAATTTTAAATAATTTAAATTCTTCTTCTTTTGGCTTGACTCTAAAAACGTGTAAAAACTCCTTGAACAGCATCAATATTTAACTAATTAAAATACAAGTAAATAACTTTTAGATATAGTTTAACAGATATTTGGTATGTATTACAGTAATAAAAATTTAGCACAAGATTTGCAAGATCTAAATTGAATCTGTAATTATTTTGCAATTATAATTTCGGAACCATCCTCTCACTGCCGACACCTTTTTTTTTTCGTTTACGTTTGCTCTGTATTAATTAATTTTATTTTTATTAACATCGAAATTAAAATTGGAATTTACGTGTAGTTTTAATTAAAATCATCTTATACCAAGGGCAGGATATAACTGGCTTTTAATAATTATTGTTTTTCCGCCGATAAAAATAAAAACATTACATTACGTAGAATCAAAGTCACGAGAACAGTTAAATAACGTTCTATTTTTAGATTAATCTTTTAACTTAATGATACTCTTTACAATATTTAGAATATACTTATTATATTACTTATTGCACAAACTTGAATTTACTTCATACGTTCCCCTCACCGTTTAACTTACTTTATCTAAAACAAGTCCACCGCAACTTAAACACTCAGCTAACGACTGCATTTCGCAATGAAACTTAGAAATTGTAATTGGTAACTTATATGCTATTTGATTCTATATTACTCGTAACTATTTATAATCTATATAAGAACGTTTCTAGATTTAACTGCAAGTAATTTACGATTGTAACTAAACAATATGTAAAAAAACTTCTAAAGTTTGTAAAGATCATTTAACAATTCTGATCTATCAAGGATTACAAGCTTGTTTTAGAAATTTTATACACAATATTTAACTACTGTAAAGGGTGTGCGAATAGCGTTCTATCGAATTTAATTTCCTCATTTTCGAATAAAATTCAAAGCAAACAATTCATCATGAAGATCAACTTGCATTTGTCCTTATGCCTACAGAGGGTTGGCACAGTATGTGCTTCTCTTCCATACATTTCTATTAGATCTGTTCTATCAAAGCAAACAATTCATAAGTTTGAATTTTCGTACCTCTATTTGCAATAGAACTCTATTTATATCATTTTAAAAATGTCAAAAGTGTTTTTCATAGAAAATATTGTCACTAAAACTACATTTCTTCAAATACAAACAAATAAAGATAAAAGAAATAATCGTTTGAATAACCACACAAAAGGCTAACGTACGGTACGTTACCACAATTTCTATTCAAAGCGCGCTCTCCAAAACAATTTAAAGAAATTTGCGTCTTGAATACTAATCATAAAATAATGCGCTCGTACTTTCACACGAGCAAAACCATCAAACTATGCATAATTACTTCAAATATAACAGATATGAAAATTAAGAAAACCTCTTATATGGAACCATAACTAATACTGAATCTCTTTGACAATTATCAAACAATAATATTTAGGAAACTGTTAAATTATAGAAAACAAAGACAATCAACATATATCAATAGACAAACATAAAGAATCCACCATTTTTAACACAAGGTAACATAGTTTGAGACATTTGCATGTCAACTAACAATTATTACTGCTACAAGTTTATCAAATAATTGTAGAAATAATTCCCAATATCAGCTCTATATATATGTTTGCATCTCTACATGGTAATAGAGACATCAAAGTACAAATTTATCTAATTTTCTATAGTAGGGTTCATAATTTCTAGACACAACCAGGAAGTCAAAACTTAGTTCACAGTTGAAGCTTGTTTCGTAATCGTTCATCAATTCAGATTGCCTCATCTAGCCACAGGCCCATCAATAGATTATGCCAATAAGTTGTATATCTATGCCAAGAATCGTTGCAGTGGTTATGCACTCTGCATTGAGCTGCTCGGTGGGTTGCGTAGGCGAATTTACTTTCATTATAATTTGTTACGATAGAAGTTAGTAGAATTATTTCAGTGCGCTGTACTTAGTAAAGAATGTTAATGTTAAATGTTCTAAACTTCGTATATTTTACATTTAAATTAAATAACAATAGTATTAAATTTTATATCACAATTTTCTTTTCGTTGTGAATTTTACACAGATACAGATTTTTCGTGCGACATTTTTAAAAATTCTTTTTCAAGTTCTGTCAATTTTCGCTCAATGTAAGAAATAAATAGGACTTTTGTATAACTCTGCATTTTCATTATTAAATACAACTTTCATGAAGTGTTCCTAATTCAATTGTTTTTACTAAGAATAATATAATAAGACAAGTGATATGAGATTGGTGTCTGACAGTAGACAGCGAGTTCTGAAAACATGTTATATCTTTTTCTCTACAAATACAAGGGAGATGTCCATATTTTGAGTGTTTCGCCAGTAACCCACGGTTAAAGATAAAGTGACGTGGTCAGTGGACAGCAGCCGGAAAGGTGACGAACTACTTTCACTGCACCGCATACTGTTTTTGTACTAGTCATTCTGACGTGATTCTGCTTTATTCTGATCACGTTTTAATGTGGCCTTCCTTGATACTATATATATTTAAGCGCCGGTTTAACCATAATGTGAAGAGTTACCATAACGTGTTCATTCCTCTTTCTTTATATGTAGATATACTATGTAACTGCGATATTTGATATTGTACCCTTTAATTACTGCCTATATATCAAATCCACTTTTGTTTCTGATAATCTCCGAAACCGTGCCTTAACTGAAAGTATGTGTTACGCGGGAGTTACTTAGGTATTTATTTTCATTCAACGCTGACGAAATCGCGAGCCACCACTAGTCTAGCTATTATAATAAGAAAAATAAACAAAACATTGACTGTATAAGATCTTTTTTGAAAATGTTTCAGAGAAGTAAAGACCAGATTTTCTCACAATATCGTGGTTTTATTGACACGAACTCTACGAAATCAAAGCAATTATAGTTGCTTAATTCCACTAACACGGTCGGGGGAACTTTATCCTCATTTCTCAATTACAACACAAGATGCGACAATATTATTTATGAGTGAGAAGTTATCCTTATTAAAAACATACGCAACAATTATAAATATCATTTAAAACTTGTTTTTTTCATCATAGATTTACGCTTGAACACATTTTGTTACATTTATTGAATAAATTATAACTATTTCTGCAACAGATTGCAAAAACTATAGGGATTTCTATTGACATAAATTCCAAATGTAAGGAACTGAATATTTTTATATGAATGGATCTGAAATTAAGCAATACATAAACATACTAGTAATTATTTCGAAAGTTAACGAACGATTTAAAATACCGTAACAAGGAAATGTTAAAAATGAAATATAGGATGTTATTTAAACGAGTTTTCTTGCTCAAATCAAACGCATTTCGATATATTTAACGGAAAAAGAGGTAATAAATTCATGATAAAATACACATCTATTGTAAACATTCTTGGCAACGTTTAAACTGGCAGATTTCCAAAAAAAGGGTGTTTGCATACGAATTTTCTGACTACAATAAAAGTATTGTACAAATACAGTAGCATCGAGTTCCCGCATACGGTGTAATGACTAATGAAAATGTAATGTAAAGCTAGCGTCGTCGGGACTCGGATAACAAGTAAACTCGATAGGAAAAAGTAAGAACTATTGGTCAATGCATAATAAGTGACGAGGATGAATAACGACTAATAAAAACGGTTCTCAGATGCGGTCGCTATGGTATACGTGTACAGGAAATCTCTCGCACCACGTAAGCGGACGCCAAAAACTAAAGAAAATGTGCTCAAAATCACAATACGCCGTGCGCTAGCTTTGATGCATAGCTAGCATGATAACAGTAATAAAGATTACTTGAACCCAATTTGAAGAACATGTTAAAACAAATGACATCATTAATGGAATTCGTAACAACACTTACGAAACAAGCGCACATCGATATAGTGAAAATAAAAATTGTATTTTATACGACATTCAGACAGATTATCGTTCCCTTGCCTCACGATGCGACCTTTAAAGGCTATTACAGGTCGTGTTACTTAATACTGAATCTTATGTCAAATTACATGCCATCTGCAACACTGAGGTATCATAAAATACAATATGGACTCTAGTGTTCAAATTACCGGATTATTCTGAAATACTACTTTACTTTCCTATAAGAGTATTATTTACTATTTCTGAATTCGTTTTTACTTACGAATGTATCCAAATGAGGGCATGAAAATTATTATAGCAATTTACCTATGACTTTTTAATAACGGCTATGTGTATATTAATATTATCAAGAGAAAGAATTAGTATTTTTGGAATTTTGTGTGTATTCGATTGACTTTAAACTACTGGGCCGATTTCAAAAATTCTTTTATCATGAGAAAGGTAATTTATCTATAAGTAACATAGGCTATATTTTTTAATTTCATGCGTTCGAAGTCGCGAGCAACAGCTAGTTAGATAATAAAATTATGTTTTATGTCAGTCAAATTATTTTTTAAATCAAATTGTTAGGCTATTAATCGTGTCCCTCTATCATTCTGTGATCTGTGCTATAAAAACATTTAGTATATCGTTTTCAAATATAATAATAACTACTAACTTAAGTGGTTTTACTTCTAAGTAATATATTTTGGATCTTATTCCTTAAGCAATAGGACGTTACATAAACATTGTAATAAGTGTTTCTTAGTATACGTATTACATTACTTTTTAAGACTGAACTAGAAATACTAGTAAATTATATGCATTTAATATCGTATATTTCAAAAGGCCTGTTACAGCGGGAGCATTAGGATGTAGGTCAAGTTTCACAGGCTGGCTCTCACAATCTAGATCTGTTAAATAACATGCCCACGCTATATCGTTAGTAAATCTAGGTTTATAAGACTGCAAGTGGAGCGGAGAGATATGAGACCTTGCAACTTGTATGGAAAAGTTGAGACTTTTAAAATTAATCGACAAATTATATTTAGAACATTACATTTAGAACGTAAGTATAAACCTCAAACCAGATTTATTTCTTACCTTATATTACAACAAACTGGCGCCCAAGATTTCATAGTTGTGGAATTATAAAAAAAACCGACTTGTAAGTAGCCTATAGTGTTTTCCAGACTGTAATCTATGTTAGTTTTAAATCAGAGATTTGTTCACCCGTACTGGACTTATGGTAGCAAACTTAAACAGATATAATCTACATTATCATCTACCTCCTAATCCTATTCCTGTAGGTTTGCAACAGGTTTTAATCCTCAACATAACTCTATCATACGGCATCTCAGTCATCACTCCCTTCTTGATCATATCACCTTTCACGCAATCCATCCATCTCTTTCTAGGTCTACTCCGGTGTACCCTTCCACACTCATAACTAACGATCTCTTTGTAACATGCGATTAATCCCTCCTCATAACATGTCCATACCATTAACCTTTTACTCTTTACTTTCTTTACTATAGATATAATTTGCAATCAATCCAAATTTTCGTACCAATAGCATTCAAGTAAGCTCGTTCGTTTGATTTTAGTTATACACAAAAATTTGTATAAACTTCTAATAGTTCTCTTGTGTTTAGATTATCTTTCTAGATTCATAACACAAAACGATTATGACAGTCTAAGAATTTTAAAGTAAAAACAGTTATAACGTTAAACTTAATTGTTACATAACTCCTTTTAGTCTAATAAATATTCAAGATTCAACATCGCTACATCTTTATGCAATCCTAGTGAACGGCGCTCTGTAGTCAGCTGCTAGTGACTGACAGATGATCTTGACCGAATAGTTATTAAAGTCTCATCAAGTTAATTGACGTAATGTTTTACATATTATGACTTGTTAAAATATCCAACACCCCTTATAATGTAATAAAGTAACTAATAATTTACAAATAAATCGAGTAATTGGAACGTAAAGGCACTACGGAGACGATTACGAGAGTAACTAGTGAAACTTAGTAAAGACATCTAGGCTACAAAGGAATGTACACCACAATTCAGTGTACTAATCAATTTTATATGAGAACCAAAAGGAAAGTTTTCGTTAACTGTGCATCTTTAAAGAATAATGCCTGGAAGAGATCCTATGGAAGTTCCTTAGGCGATGTTTAAAGGAATTGTTCAAATCATATCAAGAAATACAGTGCAGATAAGAATTATAAGTCGATTGAAAATAGATGTTATTAGATAATTCTTTATGCGAAGCTTTGCCTTGAAATACATTTTCATAGTTTATTGTTTCTGCTTTCATGACACTCTTAAGATTGGTTTATTCTGTTTAATTCTGAAGTTTAGTACGAATACGAATATAGTACGTTTAGTACGAATTGTATTATTGTAAAAATTCATATTTAGACCAACATTGAAATCTTTGGGTGCGTCGTTTTTTTATCGATTTCAAATTAAAAAATTTTGCTCATGTAGGGACATATTTACATTCATTATTCATTGTTCTGTGTCCTAGACTAGAAGCAAGTTATTTTTTAACGCAATACATGCTTTGTATTAAAAAATGTATCATAAAAATTACTATTCAGTTTAAAAACATCAAAAAGAGAATGGATAAATGTGCAAGTTGGTTACTATTTTAAGCCTTGGTTGTAAAATATACCTAAAAACTTTGAGTGCAAAGACTATTCTTCTCTATTCCGTCTTTTTCATAACGTGTTAATAAAATTGAGGTCATTTTAAATGATTTAATTATTTAAGTGCCTACACTTACTCAGAATCGTTAAGTGGTTTCCCTAGGTGTAAATTTAGTATTAGTAATATTTACTTAAAGTCTTCTTTAGTTACCAATTACGTCTAAATAAGTCAGTTAAATACTTCCAGTTGAATGAATAAAATAATAAAAAATCTCTAATTAATCCCCAAAACCAATGCTTGTAAATTTGACATTGACATCACGAATTGGCAATCGTAGTGCCGTTAACACAAAAAAAATCGGTAAGTATCGTGAATCTGGAGTGCAATCGAATTAGTTCCGATCAATGTTACAGAACCGAGTCATTGTGCCACGAGGTACAACACTATCGGAACATGTTACCGTATTATATAACACAATCGATATCGATATATTCGACATACGAAACTCGATTAAGCTGACAAATGGTGTGAAAATAAATATTCAATTACTCGTACATCGACCTTTTTTAGTTCAATTGAGTACAGTCTTGGCTTGTGACGTATAAACTGTAATTGTCACTATCTAAACTTCGTCTACTAGTAGTCGCACCCGGCTCCGTCTCCGGGGAATTAAAAATATTAATAACCGTGTTCATGTATTCACTCAAACATTCGCATTTATAACAGTAGTAAGTTGCATATGCATTTGTTGATTGTCGCTTATTTTATGAAAAAAGAATATGGAATTTAGGTAACGGCTAGATCCTCTGGCCTTGCGGAGGGACGTCAGTTCCCTCTACATTTTTTACCGTATTTACCACGGGGAGTGTTCCGAGGAGTTGTTTGGAACAATTCCTGCCGCCGAGTTTCGTCATCGGACGACACGACAGACTGCCAGGTACCATCCTCACCATGTTGATGACTGGCATTCCACAACCGTGCGGTTTTCGCGGAACTTTCTGCACAGCCGCGTTGTGGAACGGTCTGTCCTCGGCGGTATTTCCAAACCAATACGACTTAGGGTCCTTCAAGAAGCGAGCCTACAATTTCCACAAAGGCCGGCAACGCATATGTAGTTCCTCTGGTGTTGCGGATATCCATGGGCGTCGTTGACCACCTTTGTGTTCCCGCCGCTCCTTTGCCCCCTTCTCATATAAAAAAAAAAAACTAGTTTTTCCACTGCAGAAAGACATTAAACTCTATCCATCAGCATAAATTACATAACTCAATTTTCTGCTAAATTATGACAGATTATACTAAACATTTTAAAATTGCAAAAAGGTTTAAGTTAGTAAAGAATAAGCCTCTAAGCGTCGCCGTTTATCATTTACATCATACGTGTCTAAAATACTTTAAAATTACCCCAAGGAACCGCAATCGGTCCGCTTGCTTAATGCAACGATCGAACGTTCCTACTTCGCAATTGATACTAGCATTATATGTTAAGCAAACCTATAAAATATAGTGTAAAAGTGATGTATGCTAAAGTTTATAGTAAAGGAGAGAATTTATAACAAGTAAATAAAACAATGAAGCTACGACTAGTATAAAATTTCGTCTTCAAACGAACACCAGAAAACAGATGATCATTCACTCCCATGGACATTGGCAATACTAGAGAAACTGCATGATTTTTTGTCTTTATTTCAATTACGCTGAGGTTCATGATTTGCTGTATTGCTTTTTAGTTTAATGCGTAAAAACTGCCATTTGGTCCGTTAATTAAAAACTATACAAGAGTTTTTGAGTTTTAATTATTTCGTAATATGCGTTGTTTATGCCCAAACTGCATAAATAGATGACAATTACCTCATTAAATGTATTTTCACCATTGTTTATAGACGTACCAGCTTATAACTGGCATATTATATTTCAATGTAATTACAATGCGTGATAGTGAACATCGCGTAATGTCACGTCGCTGACTGCCTCATGCCATTATCGAAAGTCGCTAGACCTATGATAGAGATCTCACATGTCAGTACTACTTCCTTCACGAATATATCTTTAATGCACTAAATTAAGAGGGAATCAATAACGATTTGAGACAACCAGTTGTTTTCCGCGATTCAATGTTTGATTTAAACATTATTTATATAAGTTAAATATTAAATTTTTTGCAATCACTTACGTATATATACTAATATTATAAAAAAAAATGTATTTTTGTATGTATTGAAATAACTTAAAAACTACTAGGCTGATTTTAATAATTCTTTCACTGTTAGAAAGGTAATTTATCTGTGAGTAACGTAGTTAATTTCAAGCAGGCGAAGTCGCGAGCAACAGTTAGTAATATTATAAAATTAAAAATTAAAATTGCAGATGTCAATGGACGTTTCATCATCTCAACGTTCCCGTTGCTTACACGCTTGTAAATTCTAATCAAATTTAATTTTAATCCCCCAAATTTTTACTTTAATATTTGTTGGAATGTCAATTTATTTCATAGATCCGGTTATCACAAATTCAATATTAGAGCGTGCTTTAATTGTTACAACACGAGTGAGATCCGTAACGATCTCTTGTGGCCGGTAGCGTGGCGGATCGAGCTAACGCATCCCAGATAACGCAATACTGAATTACGCTACATTATAAAACTAAGGCCATCTGCACACTAAACGACGCATCTTGTGCGTCGTGGATATGTTGCTTAGATAAAAATTAATCAATGTCGAATTACATGTGTGTGTACTTATTTATTACTCTGATTACTTTCTTCCAGCAAGAAATAGACATAAAGTTTTCATTTGTGTTGCCTTAGAATTGTTTGTGTATTTTCAAAATAACACAATCGTCTACGAAAATGGGAACGATTAAATATCGTATTTGTATTACATTGTCACTAAAAATGTGATTATAAATATACAATTATTTAAAAAAAATGTCGTGCAATTTTCACGCTACGTGTGCAGTGAACCTTAATTAGTCTGAGCCCGGTCATCGCATCTTAGAAAGTAATGTTGACGCTCTAACGATGAATTAATTTGCAATATTAACGTTTGTTAATATGAAAAACATTTTAATCTATAACTAGTTGATTTTAATGGTCATTAGGAGAGTATTTTTAATAATTATTTTATTTAACACAAAATAATTCAAAACTAGTGAAAAGATGCTGTAAATACGAAAGTACGCAATGTATGTAATCCGTCTTATTAAGTGTATTTAGCACATGGTTATTCCAACCTTCTTTATGTTCATTACCGTAAAACTTTACTTATTGACATCATTGAACTGTGTAACCGATATTATAAGGATGATCTAATGAACTGTGACAACGTGTCACGGAGAAGGTAATACAATAGGGGGATACAATGCTAGCCTTTGACTTTAAAGAGACAGGACCTGTCAAGCGCTCTAATTGAAATTAACAATAATTTTTAAACTTAATTGTTTTTGCTCGTTTTATATGTCTATTTTTGAGTTATGCGTCGATAAAGACATGTGAATTTTACATATCGTGAATTTAGTACAACAGTCACTCTTCGCATAGTCCATATCTTAATAGTCAATGCTTCAAACCGTTGATTCAGTTGAACAAACAACCTTGACGCAAAGGGATTGAGTGACTTCGATGACAATAAACATTTCAATCAATATAAATACACAAAACTGACACGTATTACTTAGGTAGTAAAGGACATTTTTCTGTATCTCATTGGTACCAATGAGCTTTATGATAATTGTAAATGCATTTCGTGATATACTAGCTTAATCTTGGTTTTGCCCACTAGTTTCAACATGGGGATGTCCAAGCGGATTAAATTATATAATCAACTATCTAGTTAAAATGTTTTCTTTGATATCCGTATTGATAAGACGTTATTAGTAACGCCTTCTTTGTAGGTCCGGGTTTGAAATTATAAACCGTTATAGGTTATGTTTCTCAAGAGACTTCAAAAAGCTAACGTTGTAACATCACTATAAATAATATAATAATTGATATATTACACAGATTAGTAGTCAGCAATCGAACAGAGAGCAATCAACGTTTATAATCTTTGCCACATAATGGTATTCCGATAGCAGGAAAGTTAATGACTGTGGCCGTATTGTGCTGTCAAAGATCAAGGAGACCAGACGCCGATAATGGTATAGTATGAAGTGTTCTTTATTGCAGTCTATTAATAGTCTGTCTTAATAAATTGGCAATAAAATATTATTTATGAAATTGAGACCAATTACGTCATAAAGATAGGTTTTACTAAATTCCACGTCTTTCAAAAATATGCATCTAACATTGATGTATATCTAGGATAGTTTTAGAGCCACAGAGCAAACATTGTAACTATAAAGCGACATGCATGGACTTAATGCTCTGTGTCCAAGAGATGTCTAAACTCCTTAGTTAAATACATGAATTGCCGAGTGCCAAATCGAGATATATGATAAGAGAGTGTTGTACATACAAGTTTGTACAACTACTCACTTGTACGCTTGTAGTTTATAAAAAGTTTTGTACCTGAGCAGATCTTAGGGCGGCCGTAGCAGCCGCCAGCAACAGCAGCACCGCCGCGCTCCACACGCCGGCTCGCATCCTGCCCACTGCAACACAAAGCAATAATAATTTATACAACCAACTTCATATTATAGTAAAAGCATAAATACCCACTACATATTAATAAATGGAAAGAAACATATTTAATACAGTAAAGGAATTAAGCCCGTGGTAACTCATTATCAGATGAAACACAGAAGATAAACGTTTAGAAGTATATTATGGCCAGAGAAAACATAGTTGAATGTAGAGTAACGACAATAACAACAGGATAGAGGATCTGATTTACAAAGGCAGTCGATTTTTAAGATAATGTAGTAAATATTTATTCCCCAACTAAACGAACAAACTTGTAAGAGGTCATACCCAGCAGTGGATTGTGAACTGGTCACGACAAACAAATGAACAAAAGAACAATTTGTCCTTGTTGTGACAGATATCGGGGCTTAGAAAGGTTAACGTTACATTATTGTCACTAAAATAAGAATCTAGGCATAAAAATAAGCTCTCAAATCTATCAAATATAATGAGAGATTGTTCAACTCCTAACAATTTCCTAACATGCTAAAATCATTGCCAAGCTCAAGAGAAATTTTAACGCTGTTAACAAACAACAATTTATTATATTTCCGTATGTTTTTAATACCTTTGCCTGCTATTACTGTATTTACTACGATTTATTATCTGTCGTAAATACTTTCCTAGCCTTGCATTAAAGTTAGGGTCAATAAATAAAATGTTTTATAGCTACAGGCTTAATTTGAAGCGTGGACTTTCACTGACAAAATACCAGTGACTTTCGATTCGACTCGCCAAAGCTCTCATTATTTCATATCAGTGTAAATTTATGTAGCCCATGTTTCCTTTTTATTAGTACAATTGCCTATTAATTTTGCCATAATTTTCTTCTAACGCTTCTTCTCAATTTTATCCTAAACTTTTCATCTAAAAGGTATGAACTCTGGTTACTGTTTTTTAATTTTAAACTAAATTCAATGTCGAATTAAACAAGCGCATGCAACACGAACTCCTGCAGAATTATTGTAAATAGAAAAATGACTACTAAAACTTCATAAATACGTATAATTTTCCCATTTCTTTCTTCTACTAAAGCCTTTACCTAAGCCAGCATTGACAAATAAATTTAACTTTTCATTTATTACATCCTTACAACACTATCGAGATGCTTAGTTTCCGACTTCCTCCAGAAGTAGTTAACTATATTGTTGAGGTGAATAAATAGCGCGGTCAAACGCGAGGAATGTGCGAATGCAATCTGTTGCAACAAACTTTCGCCGACAAGCCCACATGCTATCTGGAGCGGTGACGTATGACGCAACGATATAATTGTTTTTCAGTACCACAAGGGGCCAATTTTTACAGTCCACGAATACCACGTATGGATGGGCCGGTAATAGTACGAACGCAATTAGGACTGGCAATTTGTAGAACTGATGGAAAGTTATGCATTTTAATGAAATTGTTAAGTAATTCTTAAGCATATTAAGTTGGTAATAAAGTAAAAGTCACGTATTTATTTTGTGGTTTGCAATAAAAATTTCTTAGTGTTTTTTCTATATTTAAATTTAAAGAAACACGGGGTATTTTCAAATTTATGTAAATGCTGTTTTGTATCTGTATTTTTGATTGACAAATAAGCAGAGGCATTTTAATGTAATTTCAAATTAATAAAAACAAAAAAATCAGTTAATATCTTTTAATGTTGTTTTATAATACGGGTGTTATTTTCATTAATAACAATTATGTTGTTGTACTGGAAGACACAAATTTATCTTACTTCTTACTAATATTATAAATGCCAAAGTTAAGATGGATGGATGGATGGATGTTTGTTAGCGTTTGTAGCTTAACGGCTGAACGGATCTCCATGAAATTTGGCACAGGTTTAGAGCATAGTCTGGAAGAACACATAGGATTTTTATCCCGGGATAAGTTACGGTTCCCGTGGGATTCATTAATTTAGATTTTTAATGTTTACTCGATCATTCTGCAACGGTTCACCATATCTTATTGAAATTTAGCACAGATGTAAAACAAAGTCTGGAGTATACATGGGATAAGCTACATCCCCGAGATGTCCGGTTCTCGAGGGATACGTTTTTGTTATTTATATAGTTCGTATGATTTCTAATACGACGCGGACGAAGTCTCGGGCAACAGCTCGTTTATTATAATTATCAAACAATCAAAAAGTATAAAAACCTGGAAGAAAAACAACAATTAAAGCTATTAACTGATTCTTTTCTTTCTAAAAATTTGACGTTACATTAAATTGCCTCCGCTTATTTGACAACCAAAAATACATTAATTTACATTTAGTTAAAAATAAAAACCTTATAAAATGTAGATTATACTCTTCATCTACGATGATATAATCAGGTTCAACACTTAAATCTTTGCGTCACTATGACGGCGCGTTACAGTTTCTGTCCGAAGAAAGTTTCTAATGGCATTTGGGTAGATAATTAAACCGTGATTAATCTTCTATTAACCTGAATTGTAAGTATCGGTCAGCTTTGATATTAAAAATTTAAAACAAGTTGTGTCTGTCCATTTAAAGGACAAAGTTACATCATTTTTGACCGACTTCCCAAAAGAAGGAGGTATTCAATTCGTCGGTATATTTATTTTTTTTTTTTTTTT
>NW_013526471.1:1048606-1061599 GCF_000836215.1 Papilio polytes
TTTTGGTGTATTTTGTTTTGTTTTTAGTGCATTTTGTTTTGTTTTTAGTGTATTTTGTTTGGAAGTCGGTTTTGTTTTTTTATTAAAAAGATTATTTTATTTTATTTTTATTTTAATGATTGTCAAAAACGCTTTGTCATTCATAGGGCCCACTAAGATTATCTTCATTTAAATAAATTCTTACTCATTTAACGACTTTTGTAATTTCGCATACATGGCTGGTCATCAAATAAACAATTATTACTTGTACATAGACGACACGCGATGTATATTGTGTGAAATGACACAGTATTATTCATATTTTGTCATGTTATCGTTGTTATTTAACTTTATTACATTACGTGTATAACACTATGCTTCTAAAAACTTTTACCAACGCGTTGTAACTTTAAATACAAAGATCAAAGAAAACCTTGTAATCTAATGCATGTAAATACGAAGTTAGTGCTCGAAAATTACATAAGGTTTTACTTTACCTTAGCTTTAAGAATATTAATAATAATATTTTAAAGAGATAGTGTTTTTGTATATAAGTTAACTCAAAGATACTATTTCAAAAATTCTTTCACCGATAAAAATGTTATCACGGAGTAACATAGATTATATTTTTTAACTATTTTTTTTAATTCACGCGCGCAATCGTTAGCAACAGGTAGTTTACACAAGTATATTTATACAATATTGTCTTAAAAGTACTAAACCTTTTGTCTTAATATTTCAAACAGTACAAAGACATACATCGATCCTATTGGAATATTCTAAGTCGTCGTTCACTTTTCTCAAAATAAACATCATATTGACTCTATTAAAAATACCTTCACTTACCTTGACCAATATTTATGGACGTGCGAATGTAAAGGATGGGGCACAACAAATAAAAGACGATCGACATTGTATAGTCTATCTCACCTGTGATAAATTAACAAATGGATCTAGTCCATCAAAGATGTTAGACAGACTTGACACATTTAAATAAAAAGGTCAAAAACTTTTGCATTCTTAGGTTATTTATGGAAGGGTACACCAGTAGTAGACCTAGAAAGAGATGGATGGATTTCGTGAAAGATAAAATAAGAAGTGAGTGATGACTGAGATGACGTATGATAGAGTTATGTGGAGGAGAAAACCCTGTTGCGACGATGATGATGAGGTTACTTTAGGAAATTGGTTGACAAGATTCGGTCATTTAAAATCTCAAAGATACCTAACCTAAAACATTTTTGAATTCGAATTTTAAAAAAAAACAGCAAAAACCTTACTAGTTAGCATTTAACCTAATGTTATTGTCATACGCATCAGTGTGGGAAAATATCCACCAAAGACAAAGAATGAAGCTAATTTGTTGATAATTTGTTAATCTAAACAAACCTCAGGTTTTATTACGAAGGAATTTATACTATTTGTATGTCATTGACCTTTAAACTGATTATATAAAATTTATTTTTGTTATAATGCTTTTATGCATATAATTAAGAGGGTTATCATCTCAAACCTCAAGGTGACTAATCACAATAGACTAGGTGCAGTACATTTGCATGAATAGTTTATGTCATTTAATATAAATAAAAAAATAACATGACCCCATCTTCATTATCTTTAACTCTTTCTAGTGAGAATGCGACAAAATAATTGGGAGAAATCGAATAAATCAGAAATCTTTATCAACTAATTAACAGCAATATAAAATACAAAATAGTTTTTGACACTCATTTTTCTAATTTTTTTTTCAGTATATCACTAAACGTTTATTATGGGATAAGTCTGAGTATTCAAAGTAAAAGCATATCGCCATAAAGAAAAGAAACAATCTAATAAAGGCCGTACATTAAACGTATATTGTAGTAACTTAGTTCAAAGTCGAGCACTTTCTAAACTACTTGCACTCTACTTTATTTCAACATTTTAACGTATCAATGACACTTTCTCTGTAATAGTAACGTAATAGCATCGAGAGATCGTGATGCGTACATAATCTATGATGAATTGACTTACATATAAATAGTTTAAATAAAACATTTTAGAATTACACTAAATGTAGCAGTTCTATTGTTAAACAATCGCTGTTCCGCCTTTGTTTTACTTATCTAATCTTAAACTTGAAGTGTGGTCTAAACGTTAGTTCCGAATACGACTGTATACTGATACGACTTATAGTTTGTCTAAATAATTTAGATTAGTATGACAATTCATTTCAAATTTAGTAGGGATGGGTTTTGTGAAATCAGTCATGAATCTTATCGATTTTCGAAGTTGGAATTGATAGATTTATAGATAGCTATAACTTATGAAATAAATAAAAAACACTGATACTTCATATACTTCATTTATCAAACTAATCTATCTTGTTTAGACACACTATAAAACTACGTAACAGACTCTTAAATAAGGCCATGCTTAGACTCTAAATTCTATTAATGTCCTAACATACCTCAGGAAATATGCGCCTACGAAGAGAAGTATTCAAGATTCCTTCCAGTATTTAGCTGTTACTATCTTGCAAGAAAACGATTGGCATTTATTTTTTAAATTTTGAATTTGGAATGTTTTCATTTCTAACAACCATTGTTAATGTATACTCGTAAAAATAAGTTATAACTTCTTTCAAACGTCTCCTTTACATATCGGATCGATTATGGTAACCATGCGCTGTTGCTTTAATTCAGTCATGCCCTGATAATCACTGAATGGGAATATTTCTTGTTAATATTATTACTTCAAACTACTTGCGTTTTATTCTACCAATTAAATTTGCATTTCGTGAATGCATCACTTCCTAATAGTCATGGAAGTCATAGCCATGTTTTAAGTTAAATATAGAAAAATAGCAACGAACACATTATAACCCATTTTTAAATATGAAAAAAAAAAGAATATGAAATATTAATGAATTAGCATGAAAACATTTAGTTTGACTTCACCCTTCACTAAGCAGTACTCAGTCCTGCGACCGCCATTTCAGCCGCAGCAAGCGAAATGACTCGTATCCAGATTGCAAACAGGTTCCGATACACTTTCTAAACTATATTGCAAATGTAACTTGACCCACTTTTACACCTATTTTTTAAATCTAGACATAAACAATAATATGACAACTTATCATATTCTAGTTGTTCCAATCAGGTTTTTAACTTTCAAGGTCTTTAATAACACTTGTATGTGTCATACAATAGATCTGTCGCCATGTTGAATTAAACGACAATATCGAAATGGTTACTGACGCTGACAATATTGCTTTTGTGGATTAGATCTTGTTTTTTTTAGTAACGGGGGGGAAATATTCGAAAGATAACCTTTTATAAAAGACAGGGTTATGAGATTAAAACCTCTGTGGCCGCCCTCAGGTGCGGATTGAGGATCCCGCGATCTCCAGTGGAACGCACCGGTACCCTCTGCACCGTGTTATTTCGACGCTGCTTATTGTGGATTTAGATCCTACCAGTCGCTTCACGATTATTTGAAGTAATTACTAAATATAAAAATAATTTCCTTTTCAATAATCTGCTATCAGCTTGTTCCAGTCCCTACGGAAGGTTGGCAGTATGTGCCGATCTTCCATACATCTCTATCAGTCGTCATATCTGAACTTTCTTAAGCAAATCCTTTTTACGCATAATATTGGATTTCATTTTAAGAATTCAATAATCAATCTGTTAATAAGTAATGTAATGAAATATTTATGAATGAAACTTATAGGTTGGTCGTTTTTATTATTATATTAAAAATTATTACAAGTTGAAATGTAACTTAAAACTTAGTTGGTCAACTTGCAGCCACAATTGATATCATTGTTGACCTTTCAACAAGGTTAATTAGTCATATTTTCCACTAAGTTGCGTAACTTAATATTTATAATAAATTATAACTACATTATGTTTATCCTAAAGATTTACTTCTGTATTAAAAACTCGAGATAAACTTTTGTCTTTCGAGAAAATTTAACCGACCCTATTTAAAATGCATTGAATTTTAAAAGACAGAAGAACACGTTGCCATGACTACATATTATTTAATTTTCATTTTTTTAGTAGTTTTGTTTTTTTTAAATGTTATACCATTGAACTTTCGACAATTTATAGCAGTACGCAAAAGACTTCAACGCGCGATTTTCATTAGTTGCTTTTAGGGATACTTCTTGAATATATTTATTATTGTGAATTAAGTTATATTATGTACCAAGAATCAGTTATTTAATCGATCTGCAAAAATGCAAAAGTGCAGTAAATAAGAGTTAATAAGGGTCATTTTACTCTGAATATTCAAGGACGTGACTTTCACTGGCTACATTAAGTTTTTTTAAAACTTTTTCTCACCGTCCAAGGCTTTCTTTCTAAAGTATGTGAACGCTTTGTTTTTGGTTCGGACAATGTTATATTATTTATGTTTCTTTCTCTGTGGGCTTATGAAAGTAATGTTACATTGTTTAGTTGATTATATAAATATAGTTTAAGGGTATTAACCTTGGAGAATGTAATCGAGATTTTCATAACATTTCGTAAGAACTGTAATTTACGTCTTCTTATAGCAAATACATTCGTAACATGTGCTTTATATGCATGAAGAATAATGCTTTATTTATTAAATGGAAACCTTAAATCTGATGTATGAAATATCATCTCAATTTGCTTTTAGTTAAGCTCTCTACATACGTGCAGTTTTTAATAACGTGTATGCAAAATTTTTCAGTTAAGGTTTAGCACACACTGACAATGTTAACTGAACTGACGACCCTTCAGTTTAGGTAGTATTCCTGAATTATGGAATTTTCGTTACTCAGATTTTTTTAACATAATCAGGTAAGATATGGACGTGAAAAAAATGGATGCACAACTTCTGACCGTTTATAATTAAATGACAAGAGTTGCTCGAATGAATCATGTTTATCTATCTATACTATTATAATAAAGAGTAAATACACACACTTTCTTGCCTAAGATGTCAGCAATCACAACATATTTTTGAATAATTCATTTTTTAATAAAATGCCCTACACTTACGTCACGCTGTAGGCTATATATTTTCACGAGATTAAACTTTGGGGGTAAAAAAAAAATGTTTTGGATAAAATCCCTAATGTGGGAAACGGACCATATGTTGCTGCCAAGATCAAGGAAGCAAGTCTGTCTAGGTGTGTCATGTCATATCATTTTGATATTTGCTATTGAAAATTTGACAAATGTTAACAATAAAATATTTTTTTTACAATTTCATGCGGATGGAGCCGCAAGGAAACAGCTAGTGTTTTATAAAATATGAACATATGTTTTTAAATCAACGGATGTTACAAATATCTTATAATAGCAGCACATTAACCAGTCGTTACCCATGTCCAGTGGACGTCAATTCACTTTCTATCGCCGGCTCAACTTTGCCAAGCAGACTTGTTACGTTTTTACGCGTTGTATTTTTTGCTTCGATCACACGAACTATCTTAGTTGTTGCACCGGTTTATATGTGAATTTACTTCCGTGAGCTCGTTTTTAAGCTTTTATTTTCTTTGAAAATATTTTTGTCCGATTTCATTATAAAATTCCTTGATAGTACTACTAATATTATAAAGAGGAAAGATTTGGATTTTTGGATTTTTGTATGTATTGAAATAATTCAAAAAGTACTGGACAGATTTCAAAAATTCTTGCACCATTAAAAAGTTGTTGTCAGCAACATAGGCTATATTTTTACTATTTTTTTAATTTCACGCGGACGAAGTTGCAAGCAACAGATATAAGAGATAAATTGGTTTTTAAAAAAAAGCAATTGTTGTTATATATTAAAAGACAATTTCATGGAAAAATTTTAGGTTATTCTATGTCCCATATATCTATGTTACATTACCGTCAACATCAGCATATTTATACTATAACATCTTGTCTTTGTATACTCCAATTTTGTTATTAGACGTGTTTTAAATAACAAGCATCAAGTTCATACAGGTCTGAGTTGTCCACAAGTTGTCCGGCGCGAACGCAAAGAAATGCGTCGAGATCATTTACCCGCACTCACTTATGCGTTTCACTTTCATCGATTACACTCTGTCACAAGTTAATAAATATCTTATAAACATTCACTTTCATAAAGTAGATAAATTGAAAATATATATGAAAGCATATATCGCGGAAAAATAAGACGCATCTTAAGGGTTCAAAGTAATAACTGTCACGATTGGCTTAATTTTAACAAAATGTCTATTTAAGGTTATTAAAAAAGGTGTTTGTTGATCACAAATTAGCAATAGATTGCTTGTAAACCAGCTACTGTATTTTGTTTAGTATTAAAATATAGAAATGAATTACAAATCTAGAATGAAAAAGGGATGTAAGTATTGGGTTACAATTTAGTCTTAACGATTGTTATGGAAATACAACTATCAGAGCCGAATTAATTACACTCGATCATGAATGCTTGGCATGTGATATTCACGGGTGTTTGGCAAAAGCTTGTCGCTTGGTATTGGATTTTTTAAAGAATCACTAAGTGTTTTTAAAAATGTATAACAAAAGGACCGATAGGCTTAATTATTTACAAATTTTGCATTTCCAATATCGCGAAAAAACTACGATTGATTAGTTACGAGAACAACAAACACTTCGTAAACTTGATAATAGAAATTGCTATTTCGTTTTTTTTTTTATATTTAAAAATGTTTTTTAGATTTAAATCCGGGAACCAAGTTGAAACCGGTAGACTTTCTATATCTGCTGTGACGGGGCCGACCACTTCGCCGCTTTAATTGTTACGGTACGAAATACGAATGCAACGTTCTTACCTATTGATTTCGTAAAACTGTATCAATTTGCAAATTTTACATAGTTACCTATTTAAAAAAAATATACGATTGTTAAATTGTAATGTTTATAGTTTAAAATACTGACTGATCTGGATGTGATTCCAGTGTCTATTTCTAATGCTATAATCAACTTATTACAGATAAAACTTCATTATCTTGTGGCGAATTTAAATAAGTAGTCGTGACTGGTCACACTCATGGTCGACTGTTTAGAAAGCGAAAGATACAATTATCAATCTTATTGTGCTACGGCTAAAGACTAATTGCGACAGACGGAATTATGCTAAATGTTGACTCTATTTTCAAAAGTTTCGATAGTTCCTTACCTTAGTAAACGTTGTACAATAACACAGCAAATAATTGAACCACTATTTTGTTATGTGTAATTCACCATCGTTCCACCTGGCACTATAAAGAAACACCTTTGTCACCTTCACTGTTAAGAAAAAAAACTTAATAACAATACGCACAATTCCCGCTAACGCGCGACATTTTTGAAATTAACAAATCCTGGAAAATAAAACGCGGATCAAGTGTCAACGGCCTCGACGTAATTCGTCAACTGGCCGTCAAGAGTTTTCGTTTAACGCTCTACTGCACAACAATTGCGAATTGAGTAAAATTTTTATTCTTTATTTTTTTAGCTGCGGTTTGACAGTTTCGAATAATGGCGGGAAGTGTGCGTACATAGCAAACGTGCGTTCGGAAGCGCGGTGAGCGATCGGTGCGCGGTGAGCGACTGCGGACACTTGCGCGCTCGCTACACCCACCCTGCCGTGTCCAACATATCGGCCCTGATATCATTTCAACCACCACCCTCGCCTGATCTCCGGTACAGCACCGCCACAAGTACATAAGTACACACTTATTCGGATCAACTATAATTGGTACCAGTCTATTATACGTGTACAAAGCTAAACTGGTTACCTTTACTTGTACCGAATACAAAATAAACTGTTTCAGCAGCAATTTTTCACACTGTTTGTAAACGGATACGCTCAGATAACTAATAAAGATAGAGTATAACAACTGCTGGACTACAAGAATACAAATGTGAACTGTTATTACACATAGCACAATGTCCTGACCTGAATACATAGTAAAATGAATGTATCAGCGCTTTTAAGACTGCATCTCTTATTATATGTAACTTAGAAACGACGGTTAGTAGGAATCAGCCACGCTGCACGAATTTCTATGAACTAGAAGCTCACCTCGCTCTTTGCAGCCATACTTCTAAATTCACATTATCATACTAATATTATAAATGCGAAAGTTTAGATGAAAGCATGTTTGTTAGAATTTGTAGCCTAAAGGGCTTAACGGATTTCGATGAAATTTGGAATAGGTGCAGAGGATAGTCTTGAAGAACACATAGACTGCTCACTTTTGATTTTTTTTTATTCCATGCGGACGTAGTCGCGGGCGAAAGATAGAGTAAAATAAGGTGAACAAATTATAATAGCTTTTTTATTTCACTTAATAGAAAAGAGTTTTTTACTGCGCTGTTACATTTTTTGTGTTTTCATTAAGCGTTTAATTTATTGTAAGTATCAAATTAAATCAAATTTGTCTCTACGGTACTCTAATTACCGCAATAGAAATTGATTTGGGTCCGAAAATCTGCTTCTACAAGTTCACAATTTGAAAAAATAGACACTAGATGGCAGATACTACGTCAAAGAAATAACGTTCTGTTTTTAAAATAGCGCCTGTTAAAAAGTAACTAATTTATCGAGTCCTCAAATCTGCTTATACCTAACTGAGGCGTTTAAGGTATGCTTTTTTTAAACTAAAACTGTTATTGATTTTAATTTAATTGTTAAGGTTAACTTCGTTAAAACGAGAAAAACAAAAAAATTGTTTTATCTTTACAAATCAAATTCGAGCCCAACCCCAAGCAAAGTTTGACAGATTGACAGGTGTTCCGTAATTGTAAACATTTTTAGGAAAGATTAGTACTGGACTGACTCTTGATTTGTTAAAAAAAAAAATCGACGATAGTTTTTGCATCTTATAAGATGATAATAAAAAGGATAGTATAATAAACGTAAATAAAAAGTGTAATTTGATGTACAAGACCTACTACAGGACGAGACATTATATTTGCTATAATATATTTGCAAATTAAATGTTCATTTATTTTTAAAAGTTAAGATGCTGTAATATAAAGGTAACTCTTTGCTCATTTTCGTAAATATTTAGAACCCCTGGATAAAGTTCTACCACCATTCCATTACGTCATTTCATTCAATAAGGCCATTGTCGGTCGGATATAGTAAATATCCTTGAACTAACGTGTAAATCCATGATTCAAACAGTGATCTGGTTATTAGAATTGCTGTAGTGTTTCTTACACGGTATTTGTGTTTAAGTGTTCAAGTGAGAAACACTTTCGACTGGAATTATTGGCAGAAATCAAAACTTTTGTAAGTTCTTATTTTTTGTCTAATTTCTCTCAATAACCAACCTTGGATACAGCCTTGTTCACTGGTAGGTCATGCTCATCGAATTTATTGGACAGTTTAGTAGTTTTTCTCTATATATTTATTAACGTCTCGCTACTGTGAGTGACGAAAAACAAATGCAATACTGCCATTATCTTATCAATAAAAGATTGTGTACACAAGTGGTAAATTCATAGCGTGTAATGGATGGAACATTAGCAGTCAGTATCAATGTAACTGTGAAATTATTAGTGTTGTCCAACACTTTTATTACAGTATGGAACGAAATGAGTTAACCTTAAGTTTCCATAACCTTATAAAGAGAGGTGTGTTGTGCTGTGTAATTATTGTTCAAAATGTGTTTAATCATTTTTATGTGCAAACAAAAGGTTTATCATTTATGTTGGTATCACTCTGGATTATCTGAACCACAACAATCAATGTGTTTGAAACCGTTGAGTAGCAAATATTTACTTTTTAACATTTAATATTTAACTTGTAATTGTTATCTTTGTTTTTAAATGTTTGTTGTACCATCAATTACAAATATTAAAATTACTTGTATAAAAAGTAACATTTTGTACACAAAATAGCCACTTTAACCTTTTGCAAGTTCTTTATAAACATTTGTTGTGTAATATTTAACATTGTTTACTTTCCTTGTCCCGAGTTCCTCTCCTTTCCCATATAAAGTAAACTAAAGAGAATAAATGTTGGCAATTTAAACAAAATTAAATTCAGATTAGTAATCAACAACAATAAACAATTCTATATCCATTTAATGCTTTTTTCTGTCAATTTAAAAGGAAAACTCTTATTAAAATCTAATTAACCCAGTTGTCTATTAATATTTACGACTTAGTACATATCATTTTAAAACTGTTGCTAGAAAACTATTGAATATTTGCTGGAGAGATAATTGTATAAATTCTCTTTAAAATTAACAACAAAATTAACATTGATTTAACAATGATAATCTCAAAAACATATTCCAAGAAGGAAGTAAAAATTTTATCAACGGATGCTACAATCAAATCTAATCTATCCATTAAGAACATTTATTGAATTATAAAATGCTTTTACAATGTCTGGTTGGAATTATTTCCCATTTTTTGTACTTTTGTATGAACAACATTTACCTACATATGACTACTCCATTTGCTATCTCAGATCCAGTTGCCTAGATAAGACTTAGGTACTATCATACTTTCAATTTCCTAAATACTTTGTTCCCATTCACTCAAAATTTTAAACTTGTGTCAGTCGAAAGTTATTGTAAATAGCTTTGGTCCTATTAAGAAACATGAAAAACATAAAATAACTGCCACCCGCTACATATGCATAATTCTAACTGTTAGGTTTACTCTAGACATTTGCAGCATGTACTTTATAAACACTGTCATTGTTTACAGATGAAGAACAATACAGTTACACAAACTACGGCATGGAGACCCCCACGCCTACAACCCCTGGTGACTGTCTGCCCGGAATCTTCCAACAGCTTGACTCTCTGGCCGGTGTTGACTCGGACTTTGATGAGAGCCTCGCAGTACCTGAATCTCTCTCAGTTATAGATGTCAATAAAATTGATAATAAAGAGGAGACGGATGCTAATGGTAAGCTTATTATTAAACTTTCTGTATTATCTATACTTATATAATAAAGCATAAACACACACTTTTTTGTTGCCTAAGATGTCAGCAATCACAACATATTTTCGAATAACTCTTTCTTTAATAAAAAGCCCTACACTTACGTCACGCTTTAGGCTATACATTTTCACGCCGTTAAACTTAGGGGTAAATATTTTGGATACATTGCAAAATCAATTAACATTTCTCCATGAAATGCTGATAGCACTAGTCAGCATATTGCTTGATTGATTTATGATGATGTTTGAATTATTTTTTACTTCTTTGAATAAATTACAATAAGGGTTTATATTGTATGGCTCTTTCAATCTAGGAAGGAACTAACAATCTGTGTGTGCCAAGTTGTCAGATAAGTTTTGATTGATACAAAATTGATAAGATCATATGGTAATTTTTGTAGGTTATTTCCTTTTTCTTATTTGTTTAAAAAAATGCCTCACATTGGTATCCACTGCTCAGAAATATTGCTCTTTAGCTAAAAATAAATAAATCAGCGTTATGCATATTTAATTTATGGGCAATAATTTTTTTATGTTACAGTTAAATTAATTTTTTTCCGAAAAATTATAAAAAAAACTTTATAATTTTCTAATTAAAATCACATGTCATTAAATTTTTCTATTTTTTCTGTTAGATGAGTTGATACTTTAACTTACAACAGTCAACTCTGTCTGAAAAAATTAAAAAATTGTCTATGTTATCTTTTTGCAATGTCGTGAATCGTGAGTCAGGCGCGTCTTAATTACCTGCAGTATTTTTTTATCTGTGACTATTATTTATTAATACTGTCTATCGATTTGTATCTAAAAAGCTGTCCTAAACCCATTGAGTTGGTTTAATAATGATAATGCATGTAATGAGGATGACTAATAAAAGATTATATACTATTTTCTCTAAAAACAGATTACTTGGTGGATTTTCCATTGACGCATTCAAATGAGAGAGTGTCTGTATTTTAGGACTTCATCTATATCTTCTATTGTATAGATATAATAAAACTGGAATGTCTTATCAAAAGAAACAATTCAGATTTCGGGAAGATGTATTTGTGTTGCAAAATGCAAAATGTTTGTCTGTCTGTCCTCAAGCCGCGTTTGTTCCGTGCACTCCAAAACGGCTGGGATTTCCTCTGACTGGGATTTTCTTGGGCTTGGATTTTGATCGGACTTTCACTGAAGGGTAGCTGACATAGACGGGCATATTATAGGCTACTCTTTTGATATCATCATCAGCCTTTGTTTGCCAACTGCTAGGCATATGCCTTCCCCAATGCCTTCCACAGAATGCGGTCCTCCGCCTTGATAATATCGCGTGGACGAAATCGCTTGCAATAGTCATCTGTAGAAATAATAGACTAAAGATTTGTTACATATATTATATACTTGTGTACTTTTATATAAAACAGGAGGTAAAATATAAAGGTAATCCACTACGCGTCTTTGTTCTAACGGTGTATTACACTATAATTAGTACACATGATTCATTATAAATTACAAGTAAATTTCCGTTACGGTCAATGCGTAGTTAAAATTGCATTATGCTTGTTAATTCCGTTATCTCCAAAATGAACGTTAGTGTAGGTTTACACTGTATCAAAATATTATGTTGTAATAAAATTGAACCAAGAGTATATGTTAAAACATCGTTATATTCTCTACAGTAATAAACTAAACAAAGCGCAAAATATTCAATAGGTTTTTTAATATAAGCGTTATGTTTCGCATAAGTTATTTGTGTTTAAAAAATAACAACCGCATCATGTTCAATATAATAAGCTTATTAGCTCATTAATTGCATTAGTTAAACTATTTTTTGGTCTAGAAATCAGAAAGGCTGCAGCCCTATTTCATGTCTAGAAGATATTTAAAAATGTATTGTCAATTGTTCTTATCATTGATTACAATTTTTGTTATTATTAGTACGTAATCATTTGCGTCATAATGCGGACTAGATAAGACTATTTCCACCACAATATCTTTAAAAGAATACAATCAAAACAAGATAATAAGATTTCGTAGTACTTGTCCGATTGGAAGATAAAATCTTAGGTTCCAAATTATTTTACGATCCAATGAAGAATTTCCTTACTATGGCAATCTTGCTTCCTTGA
>NW_013526471.1:1061604-1064016 GCF_000836215.1 Papilio polytes
TTGTTAAAATTACTGTCTTCTCAAGTTAGTTCCTACGACGCGATTCTGAATATATTAGCTTGCTGTCTTGTGACTAATTTTATTCAGAACTTGCAAAGTAGTGTAGCTGAATTAGGTTGCTTGCGGTTAGTGACGGCCTAATTTAGCAGGTAGCCGCTTGCTGTACTGTGACGGTTACCCGATATTTGAACATTTTTTGTATCTGCGTGTGGTTCCCAACCTGGGGTCCGCGCGCAGACCATTGTCATTGGTGTAATAACCAATAAACGACTGTTTTTTTTGTCACATTGGTTGTTTTCTTTGGCTGTTTCGGCTTTCGACACCCCTGCTCTTATTACAGTAATAAAATTGAACCAAGAGTATATGTTAAAACATCGTTATATTCTCTACAGTAATAAACTAAACAAAGCGCAAAATATTCAATAGGTTTTTTAATATAAGCGTTATGTTTCGCATAAGTTATTTGTGTTTAAAAAATAACAACCGCATCCTGTTCAATATAATAAGCTTATTAGCTCATTAATTGCATTAGTTAAACTATTTTTTGGTCTAGATATCAGAAAGGCAGCAGCCCTATTTCATGTCTAGAAGATATTTAAAAATGTACTGTCAATTGTTCTTATCATTGATTACAATTTTTGTTATTATTAGTACGTAATCATTTGCGTCATAATGCGGACTAGATAAGACCATTTCAACTACAATATCTTTAAAAGAATACAATCAAGACAAGATAATAAGATTTCGTAGTAGTTGTCCGATTGGAAGATAAAATCTTAGGTTCCAAATTATTTTACGATCCAATGAAGAATTTCCTTACTATGGCAATCTTGCTTCCTTGATGTTGGCAGCAACTTATAGTCTCTTTCCCACATAAGGGTTATCCAAAATGTTTATCTCCTGAGTTTAATGGCGTGAAAATATATAGCCTAAAGCGTGACGTAAGTGTAGGGCATTTCTTTAAAGAAAGAATTTATCAAAAATATGCTGTAATTGCTGACATCTTAGGCAACAAAAAAGTGTGTGTTTACGCTTTATTATAATAGTATAGATAATATAGATTGTTAGTATTAACACATTTAATATCAATATGTATTCCATCGTTTTTAATATGTTTTAAAATGTTAAAGCAAAGAATTCAGTTCAAGGCAACGGTATACCGCCACACAAATTACGGGGCCGCGTAACTATGGGTTATTTTTAAACTTGATAAACTCTCAAATTAGTATACATTCCTAAGAGTTAGAGATTCGTCTTGTTTAAATATACATTCCTTCCAGTAAACTGTTGTTAAAACATCTTTATAATTTTGAAAACTACTTACATTACACTGACTTATCAGCCCAATGTTCGTAAACACGTTGCTTCGTAAGATAAGTTTCCAATTTCACAGAGTTAAAATATTTAAATGTCGTTTCAGTATTCAGCTGTATAATTTCTTAATTTAGAATTTCATTAAAATGTTCCATAATTATTACAATATAAAAGCAAATTATTCTATTTTCACTTTACAGAACCTCAATCATTCGTGCCTTTCAGAGCCATACACAACCCACCGATCAAATTTAATTCTGTGCACAGGAAAGTGTTCATACCGGGCGTTGAAATAAAGGTCAGATTCATTGAAAACGAAAGAAGTGTTACAACCCATCTTCTTAATCCTAACTTGTAAGTATATTTTAAGAATTACAATTCAATTTCTTATTATTAAAATTAGACACTTTTTTGGGAATTCAGATAATTTTATTAAAGTATGGATTTTCAGGTTAAATGTAACCAAATACCACGCCAAATCTGATTTTATTTTGACGCATATGTAATTAATTTTTACCTACTTCCCAACAGTTTCTAAAAAGGCATACCTTATCAAGATAGATTAGCCAGAGTAGAGCGCAATGGAAATCTCTAATCTCCGCTTACCCCAATAGGTCACGGGCGTGAGTGCTTTTATCTTATCTAGTTTCAAGTAGCCACTTAGCTTTCGTGTAGCGTATCTTAACCTTTTTATGTGTAACCATCAGCAAACAATAAAAAAGTATTTGCTGGCTTTTAAAAGAATGAGAAATAGCAAGGCTTGAAATAACTCTATGAAAAGATTATAATTTTATGACCATTTCCACATCAATACGGTCAACAAATTTTGGTCCTTCGAGCCTACTTAGTGTAGTCGTTGAATAAAGATACACGTTATATGGTCACATATAACACTATACCCAAAAAAAAAAAACAAATACAAAACAGGGAAAGAAAACATAGTGGAAAAAAGACATATAAATGTACTAAAAGTACACATAAGTAGTAGTAGTACTAGAAATTGATGTAGCATAAGGATTACGTAATAAAATAACGCAAATAAAAATAAACTGCAAAAAAGAGTACGGACCAAGAGTATGTAGGTGTTGTTTTACTTTA
>NW_013526471.1:1065478-1070551 GCF_000836215.1 Papilio polytes
ATCAAGACGAGCTAGTTTCAAAAACACGGTGAATACGGAGGAAAAAGCGGAAAAAATAGCACTCGATGCTGTAGCGAGCAGTTCTAAGAAAAGGGAGCCACGGCTACGAAAGAGAAAGGGTGCGTTGCCTAGGTAATACAGATCATGTAAAAATAAAGCTTATTACCTATTAAATACATAATTATCTGCGGTAAACTATAAACAAACTTAACTGATAATATGTAATTTTATAAACTTAACAACTAACCTAACATTTTCAGGTTTCCGAAGAAACCCGAGGTGATGGTAACATACGAAGGCATCCAGTTAAGAATGAAGCAATTGGAAGAATATTTATATAATTTACTCAATATATCTATATATAGAAATCATCATGAAACGGTAAGTAATGAAATGAAACAAAACACACAAATCATCCTTTGAAATTAATTTTTGTTAAAATTGTTGGCGAAAAGTATCGTACAACGCCATCTAATTAAATTTGGACAACACTATAAGTGCGATATGAAAAATATAGATGGCGCTGTTTACAAAAAATTAAAACTAAAAACACCGTAAAAGTTGATATTTTTTCAAATACTTATACATATGTCAACCCTTATATAAAGTGCTTAGCTAAGCTGATACAACAAATAACAAGTATTACAAAGTGATGATACATCTTATTTTAAATAGTGTCTAAGAATATTTTGTGGTAATGCAGTAAATTATTTTTCATTCAGGTAAAGTTCCTGGAGGTGTCAAACCTGTCATTCGTGTCAGAGCTGGGAGTGAAGGGCAAGGAGGGCATGATCCAGAAGCGCACCGGCTCCACCAAGCCGGGCCAGGCCGGCTGCAACTGCTTCGGCCTGCTCGGCACCATGGTGTGTGTTAGGTACGCATACTTTTTTTATATATTTTTATAGATTAATTGTATTAACGTAATTAACTCCCACAACTAAAGTGACTCCCGCCAAAATGACGCGCAATACGTCTCTATGACATTGACAGCTGTCATAGGGACGGGACGTTTATGCCGATAATCTAGTGATGCGCCAAATTCTCCAGCGCAATACTAATTTTCTTTTTAAAACTATATCTACTAATGTTTTATTCTACGGAGTTTTTTCTAGCAGGAAATAACACAAAACACACTAAAATCAAAATCTCATATATTTTTAACTAAACTAGTCCAGTAGTTTTTTTTTAATTAGCGTTTCTTCACATTGGATACTCTGGAATTTAGGGTTAACACACACACCTTGTTATGTAGGATGTGAGCAATTACAGTATATTTTTATATAATTGTTATTTTAATAAAAACATTTATGACACGCTATTGGCTTTTTCACGCTATTTAAGTTAAATTTTAGTGCGGGAAAGGGACGACAACCATAAGCTTATGCAGCAAAGAAGTAAAATTGCCATGGTAACGATAATTGTTAGCCAATGGAAGGCCTTTATTGTCATTTAAGCTTTGCAATTTGACATTTGTAAACAATAAAATAAAGTTTTTATAATATGCGGATGCCGTAAAGGAACACAGAGTTTTTTGTTCAAGTCTACTTCCTGCTAATTCCTATTAGATTCTCCTGAATCTTATCGTATTTAAATATATTTTTGCATTTTACAGATCAATAAGGTAGGTAATACCAATGTAACACTCTTAATTTTCAATTTCCTCTTCCTTCTAAAGAAGAATTGAATGACCACCTTTTTTGCCTTATTAAAATACATATGTGCAAAACACATTATCTTCTGTTATTGTAATAAAGGATATAATTAATAGATGTACATACTGCTGCACTGGCCTGGTGTGCGGCAAGTGGCAAGAACGCTGGCTTTTTGTAAAGGACACCTTCTTCGGGTACATTCGTCCAACCGACGGCGCCGTTAAAGCGGTCATGCTCTTCGATCAGGGGTCAGTTAGATTACTAAATATTATACAAAGTTATTATAGCTTTCGTCCGCGACTCTGTCCGCGTGGAATAAAAAAAAAGTAACATATATGCCAAATTTCATCGAGATCCGTTCAGCAGTTTAGGCTACAAAGCCTAACATCCATCCATCCATCTAAACTTTCGCAAGTATGAATTAGTATAATGCATGGTGTTTCCAAGTAATTAAATCTTGGATAACTGGCGTGTTAACTTTTAAACGTCTTTAACAGTTTAAAATATTGAAATACTAGCTTTCGCCCGTGACTCCGTCTGCATATAATAATGAAATTCAAAGGTATCTTCTACATTTGTGCCAAATTTCATCAACATCCCTTCAGTCATTTAGGCTACGAACTCTAATAAATATCCATCTATCTTTCGCATTTACAATATTAGTCAAATTTAACTCTACCTTCCTTTTTTCACGCAGCATTAGGATAAGTGAGTATATGTGTTTGTTTTAATGTTAAAAATCATATAATTTATATTTAATGCACACGAAAGCAGTGTTTTATCTTTAAAATGTATCGGTTTCCAGTTTTGAAGTATCCAGTGGGATGTACTCGACTGGACTGAACCACGGTCTACAAATATTAAACCAGAGTCGACAGATGGTCATCAAATGCTGGACTAAACGTAAGAGCAAGGAATGGATGGCCTACCTCAAGACTGTCGCCAATCAATCCGGTATGATATTCTTTTTTTTTATTAGCTGCCGCCCGCGACTCCGTTCAAGCGGAATTTAAAAAATCATCCAGATCCATTCAGCCGTTTGGATTCAAATTTTTGCATTTATAATATAACAAAGCTTAAAAGCAAACTGGTTTTCTATGTGTTTTACGGCCGAATACGAAAACGATATTTAAATATGTAAGAAGATCTTAAACTGTAAGACCACTCTTAAATTCCAAATTCCATTAAAAAATTGATGCCTTTAATCTGAAAGTAAGCAGCGCTTACGAAGCGAAATAAAGGTTTCTACACACACACACACACACACACTGTTTTATCTCATCGTTCAGACAATTGCCTTTAGATAAGAGCAATAATGCCAGAAAATTTAGCCAGCACGCGTTAGATGTTCTAAACGATACGACTGTTCAAATAAAAGCGTGTGTAGCAAGCTTTATTCATTCTATACCTAGATCGTAATCATATTCAATTTTTGAATTTGGAATCATTCTTTCATTCGTTCCATTATCATTCGTTCAGCTCGTGACTTCACGTATCCGAATGTACACCATTCATTCGCGCCGCCGCGCCCGGCGACGCCAGTCGGCGTGCTGGTGGACGGCGCGGCGTACCTGTGCGCGGTCGCGGATGCTATGGAACTCGCGACTGAAGAAATCTTCATCGCAGACTGGTGGCTCAGCCCAGAAATATATATGAAACGGCCCGCACTTAATGGCAATTATTGGCGACTGGATTGTATACTAAAGAGGAAAGCGGTAAGGAATACTTTTAACTATCTTTTATTGTCTATGATCTATTTCTGTCTCTTTCTCTCTAAGTACTAAACTCAACCCTTGATAAAATTGACACCTGTCTTCAAGACGATTTTCTTGGGACCGATACAAAAACGCGTCTTAAGCGTGTAAGTGTATTAGACGGTAAATGTATACTTCTATATAATATAATAAAACGTAAACACACACTTTTTTGTTGCCTAAGATGTCAGCAATCACAACATGTTTTCGAATAACCCGTTTCAATAAATAGCCCTACACTTACGTCACGCTTTAGGCTATATATTTTCACGCCGTTAAACTTAGGGATACATTTTTTGGATAAAAACCCTAATGAGGGAAAGAGACTATAAGTTGTTGCCAACATCAAGGAAGAAAGGTTGCCGTGGTTTGACATCAGGTCATGTCATTTTGACATTTGCAATTGATAATTTGACAAATGTGAACATTAATTTTTTTTTTATAATTTCATGTGGATAAAGTCGCATGGGAACAGCTAGTATTATTCACTTTTATTATTATTCTTGTTAAAAATTGCTTTTTCTTAATTTTTCAGGCGCAAGGAGTTAAAGTATTTGTGATGCTGTATAAAGAAGTAGAAATGGCGCTCGGTATCAATAGTTACTATAGCAAAGGAGTACTTACTAGGAAAAGTGAAAATATTAAGGTGAAACGGCTATATAAGGTGCTAGACCATATTTTGGTACAATTTGACTAAATATACCTTAAATTGCAGGTTATCCGTCACCCAGATCATGCACGCGTGGGTGTATTGTTGTGGGCGCATCACGAGAAGATCGTGTGCGTGGATCAGAGCGTCGCCTTCCTAGGCGGCATCGACCTCTGCTACGGCCGCTGGGACGACCACAAGCACAGGTTGGCAGCAAAGATAGTACACCTGGAACAGTGTCCTCTTTCCGCACATGTCGATCTCAGACTCTTTAATTAATAAATAGCTAATAAATAACAAAACATAACCTATCTTACTCTGGGATAACGTTTTAAAATGGTGGAAGAATGTTTGAAATCGGCCCAGTATTTGAGTTATCAATACATACAAAATACAAATCTTTCCTTTACTAACAGTACTTACTAATATATGTAATATCTTCCAGACTGACAGATCTGGGCAACATAGCGCAGCCTGTCTCCTCCATTCGCACCAAAAAGAAGACCTCAAGCTCTCCGGGAGGCGGCCTATGCCTGCCCACCTCAAACGGTTTGGAGGCCGCGATAGAACTAGCCAGAAGCTCAAAAAATATCGTCATGGGAATCACTGAGTAAGACTGGTTTTTGTATAGTACCCGGTAATTGAATTGGCACGTCAAGGACAAGAGTAATCTTCAGTGCGACGTGCCAACTCAATTGCAAAGGCATTTTATTCCTTTTCAATGGTCAAGTATTTTTTTTCCTTCGTGACTTTCCGTATCTTAAATCATTTACGAAGGTATCCTTTCTTATAATAGGGAATACGCATGAATTTTTTTCTTTTTTTAAACGATTCATACCCAAAAAAAAAATTGACCCGAAAATATTCAACCATTGAGCTAAAAAAAAATAATAATAAAATTACGACCATTTTCGAGCGACTAAAACGCGACCGGAGTTGTCAATAGACAATTGACGTCAATCGTATTATTCTATTTATAACATTAGTAGATTAAACTGTTTTATGATTAATTTCAAAT
>NW_013526471.1:1082364-1085459 GCF_000836215.1 Papilio polytes
ATGGACAGATATTTGTTACTGTGTATCTCTAAAACGGCTTAAGTATGTATGTAATTTAAACAAATGTATAACATAGTCTGGAATAATACAGGCTTATTTTTTTTTAATTCGAATTAGTTGAAGTTGCGGACAAAATCGTGTTAGTTTATAATATACAAACTAGATGGCGTTGATAACAAAACATGTGCGATCTTTTTTATAATAATTTCTCTTATTCAAGGATATATAGTAGTTTTATTGTGAAAAGTTTTTGAAACCACCCTAATAATGAATGTTGTTATTTGCAGGTGTTCCACACAATACCAACAGACGCGGTACATTCATTCGCGGAACTCAAGAAGTACCAAGAAGAGCACAGCGAGACTCTGTGGCACAAGGACCCTGCGTTAGCCAACCGCAAAATAGACCTCATCCAAGGTCACCTGGTGGACTTCCCGCTGGACTTCCTCTGCAACGAGACCCTCACGCCCAGGAACACCTCCATGGAGGGTATGATGCCCACCTCGTTATGGACCTAGCACTTCACATAACTCAGAGTCTTTACTAGTAGTCGCACGCAAATTTGTTCGCGGGATTTTAAAAAAGTACAATATTTAAATTTTTTAAACTTTTGTGAGACATTTATAAGTAATTATTTTACGGCTATTAAGTCTATATTTGCATGGCGGTACCGACCAGTTACGGACCCTGCAGGGGTCCTTTAGGGCGAGTCATAGGGGTTTCGTGCCTCGCACTGCGTGACCCCCGAAGGGTCCGAAACTGGTCGGTGCTGCTACCGAAAAACAGACGTGAGAAAAAACTGTAAAAATATTTGCATTAGCTATTCCCGTAAAAATCGGTTTGGTTCCCAATAATCTCGTAAATGTGACTTTGCTTACAGACAAATTTTGAAAATCAGATTTTCGTTATAAAAACGCAAACGCAATTTTTTTTCAGTCACGTGCAGACTCTAATTTTATTAACTTAGATTTAGTAAATGTGCTTGCATTTTTAAAATGCAAACTCAATTGAGATTATCTTAAACAATTATTTATCAGGTATATTAAATATATGTATTATAAGTTATTTATTTTTACATGTTTCCTGTGGTACTATTGTAAAGTCCTTAAAAGTAAAAAAACCGTTATAAAAACATAAGCTATTACATTCCTTTTTTGAACATATAATTTCTATAGTTACCATAAGACTGAAGACATTTTTATTTTTGACCCTTTTAATATTAAAGTTACCAGATTTTTTATTCAGCAAAAAATACGTCCATTGTTTTTTTTATTTTTATCCAATCTACGTAATTGATTACTTTTTTTTATTCCTTCTGCTTAATAACATTCCTTTAACTACCTCTGTTTAATAATTAATTTATTGATAAGAATGCTATGAGGGATTATTTCCAACCGTCTCCCCGCTCTGTCCCCATGTGAGAATAAAGTTTCATCCGTCCCACCTTTTAGTCCCACTATCACCAAAAAGGTGACAGAACCGTTATGAAATAAAATAAGTTCTAACCGTCCCTCTTCGCAAAAGGTGGGACGGATGGAATTATACTCATCTGTTCCCACGTGGGGACAGAGCGTGTGATGGTTGGGAATAATCCGCTATGAGCAGTATTTAATGTGCTGTGTGAAGAACCTAATATTAAGTACATAATTGTAGATTAAATTAAAAAATGTATGGTTTTATTTGACGATGGATACTAAATATTTTTATAGAAGATTTATCTGTTAAATTTTATAATTATTTTTATTATTAATTTACTGTTTACCGCAATATTGTGTAAGTACAAAAAATAGCAATAAATAAAATTTTATGCAAATGTTAAATTTTGTATGATTTACTTTCTTTCTTAAATAAAAAATACATTTATATGTCTGCAAAAATTTTAATTGTTTAATTTTTTTTATATTATTGTAAATATTGCTATGTTACAGTAAAACTTCAATTATATTAAGTACAAGTAATAATGTTTAATACCTAAGAAATATTGTTGTCGATACTGTGATGGTTTTTAAAACTCATATTGTTAACATCCATGTCCAAAAAGTTCTCAAATTAATTATGTGGGTGCTTTTATGTGTATTTGATCTTTTTTATTTTTGACTTTGTGTGTTTCGTGACATTTAATGTAATTTTATTTATTGTTTCTAAATAAAATATTTTTGTGATTCTTTTTGTTTTATTTGAATTATTATAGTTTTAGGTATTTCGATACAAATGATTTAAAAAAAATATAGACGAGTATGGACACGGGTATTGGTTGACGATCTGATGTAGTTGTTACTGGATCTATGTTGGTTGACGATCCGATATAGTTGTTACTGGATCTGTCTAGTTTTGTGATCCGATGTTATGACAGACGGGCATATTATAGGCTACTTTTTTGATAATATCATCATCATCATCATCATCATCACCAACACCATCAGCCTTTGTTTGCCAACTACTAGGCATATGCCTTCCCCAATGCCTTCCACAGAATGCGGTCCTCCGCCTTAATAATATCGCGTGGACGAAATCGCTTGCAATAGTCATCTGTAGAAATAATAGACTAAAGATTTGTTACATATATTATATACTTGTGTACTTTTATATAAAACAAGAGGTAAAATATAAAGTTGATCCACTAACGCGTTTTTGTTCTAACGGTGTATTACACTATAATTAGTACTCATGATTCATTATAAATTACAAGTAAATTTCCGTTACGGTCAAATTTGTGTTTAAAAAATAACAACCGCATCATGTTCAATATAATAAGCTTATTAGCTCATTAATTGCATTAGTTAAACTATTTGGTCTAGATATTAGAAAGGCTGCAGCCCTATTTCATGTCTAGAAGATATTTAAAAATGTACTGTCAATTGTTCTTATCATTGATTACAATTTTTGTTATTATTAGTACGTAATCATTTGCGTCACAATGCGGACTAGATAAGACTATTTCAACTACAATATCTTTAAAAGAATACAATCAAAACAAGATAATAAGATAATAAGTTCAAGGTCACGGCTGCTCGGCTACTCGGCAAGCACAGCTGACGACTGCTGACGACTGCAGACAATAGATGCGCCGGCGCGCCGCGCCGTGCACGTGCACA
>NW_013526471.1:1085622-1087850 GCF_000836215.1 Papilio polytes
TGACTTGGCCTTGTTACAAAAAAAAACACGTGGGTTGGCTAGAACTCACACATGTGAGGAACCGTCATCGGTGGGATGACGGTTCCTCACATGTGTGAGTTCTACACAAATCGAAAAGGGAACACTAGGGGAAAATAAGGAACGGGCTCAATTGATGCATAGTTTTTCGATTCAAACCGAGCCTGCTTGAATTATTCTCCCACGTGGTGGATCTTGACAGCGGATCTTCTTTTTTCGAATTAATTTGCTGCAGTTCCTGTCACGGTCGCCACTTTTGTTCATGGTGTTTTGCAAAGTTATAATAAAACTCGATTTTTTAGTATTCTTCATGTATTATAAAAATGACTAATATTACTTTAATTAAAACAAGCAATGACAATGACTTGTTGAACTTGCTCCGCTTCGTCTTGAGGTCGGGGCCAAAGAGAACCCGGAAGCGATGCTATCGATTGGACTGTCAGCATTGTCACAGAGTAAAAACGCTGGATTTAGACGTAATTGTCTTTGGTTCGAACACAGAAACATTCAGCCGTTTGGATACAAATTTTTGCATTTATAATATAACAAAACATAAAAGCAAACTGTAAGAGGCCTTGCGTGTACGATACGCTGCCTCTTTCATACGGGTGCTTTCTCGCTCGCTCGCGTCACGTACGCGCCCGTTATTTAGTTAGTGATGGGACTCGAGTGATTTTTTTTCACTCGAGTCACTCGGTACTGGTAACTTTCTCACTCGAATGCCACTCGAGTGAAGATAAGACTCGAGTGATGTTTATAGACGCGAGTCTATAAACATCACTCGAGTCGCGAATATTAATTTAACATAAAAAAATCATTTTCACATTATCGTGAATTTGACTCAAAAAATCTAAACAAAATGTGTAAAAATAGTATTTTCCTTTAAACTAAACCTGTCTACATAATCAAGAAACCTCTTATACAAATCTTAGTTGAATTTTTATAGTGTACTACTAATAAGTTCTAATCCATTTTAATTTATTCTAAAAAGTAATTTTCATGAAATCCAAATATAAACAATTTTATTATGTTCTTATACAATTTAGATAATAAACATGCTTTAAAATTAACTTAAATGAAGCTTAAATAAACTCAACAAAACAACAGAAATATGTATTTTTAAAAATATAATAAATTTAACTGAAATTGCTGTAAGAATTTCTTACTCCGCTTGGTATAAACCAAAAATGGTTACGAGTCACTCGTAATTCGAGTCAACTCGAGTCACTCGCAACTCGAGTTGTCAAAAATTTCACTCGAGTCCGAGTAAGATAAAAATGACTCGAGTCACTCGAGTAAAAAGCAACTCGAGTCCCATCACTATATTTAGTTAGTCGCTCACAGCTCGCCGCATAATTAGGACACGTTCCCTAAACTGGCGCCCAACTAGCGGCACGCGACCTATATTATTATAGTGTTTAAAAATGCCTCGGCGCAGGAGTGCGCAGCACAAAGA
The DNA here is from genome assembly GCF_000836215.1 of Papilio polytes. Classification (NCBI taxonomy): domain Eukaryota; kingdom Metazoa; phylum Arthropoda; class Insecta; order Lepidoptera; family Papilionidae; genus Papilio; species Papilio polytes. Next base: position 1,087,097 of record NW_013526471.1, read on the forward strand.
AAATGACGACACGATGTCCGAGGGACAGCTATCTAGGTTCCTGTCGGCGTTTGCAAAGGCCCAAGCAGAATCCAACCGACAACTGGTTGAGGGCCTCCTTGCTGCGACGATCGCGAACTCTCAAGATAGAGGCGTCCTGTCTCCGACTCCATCTGGTGCCAGTCCTTCATCGGCTGCAAGTTTCGCCACCTGTACCGCACGGTTTACTGGTGCCAAACGAGATCCTGACGCCATAGAAGCATTTATAGACAGTATTGAAGTTTTTAAAAAGGCCACAAACATGTCGGACCAGCACGCACTTCGTGGACTTCCTATGCTCTTGGAAGAGGAAGCTGCATTGTGGTTCCGGGGCGTCAAGGCTATGGTGACGACATGGGAGGATGCGGTCAGAAAACTTCGTGCCAGGTTCGGTACACCGAAGCCGCCGCACAAATTATTAAGAGAAATATATGCAGTGGAGCAAGGGGAAGAAAGGGCCGAAATATTCATTGAGCGTCTCCGCGCACTTATAGCTAAAATTCCTTATCCCATTGAAGAAAGGATGCAGGTTGATATAGTGTACGGCTTGCTTGACAAGAGAATAAGAAAGCGTGCAACGCGAGAGTCAATATGTGACCTTGATACTCTATTAGAAAAGGCCATGAGCATCGAAGAAGCGCTCGCCGAAGTCCCGCCGTGTTTCCCGCGCGATGGTTACAAAAATGTAGGTGACGTCACGCAAGCGCGGATAACAAACTCGCCCGCCGCCGCACGT
>NW_013526471.1:1087940-1092990 GCF_000836215.1 Papilio polytes
CCAGGGTCGTACACAGTTGACACAGGATCGTACTCAGGTGACAAGTACGATAAAAGGTAAAAAACTTTATTGTGTTTACTGTCGTAAAATTGGCCATGAGCTTAATGAGTGTACAAGAGTAAAAGGTAAAACCGAATCATCAGATGTCCGTTGTTATGGTTGTGGTGCTAAGGGCGTAATCCGCGCCAACTGTGCATCTTGTATCCATAAGGTCTCATTCTGTTCATTTGATAATTACGATAGAGACATTAAGTGTAATACCTCACCGCATTATGATTCGACTTATGTTTTACATAGTTCTAATAGTACCGATAGTATATCCTTAAATACTGTACAAACTGAATTTATTCCGCGTGTTATGTCACAGACTAATAAAATACAGACGGATCAACATGTTAAGCCGTTACATAATAGTTCAAGTCAAACTGATCATGTATGTATTACGGCACAGAATAGTAATGTGCAGACGGATCACTATGTTAAGTCGTCAAGTAATTTTTGTCAGATTGATAATAATGTTGGTATTGAGTCAAAGACAATGGATTACTGTATTCAACCGTCACAGATTTACTTAAATCAGAGTGAACATATATTAAATTCGACCATAAACAATTATTTACGCACTGAACACGATACTCCATCGTCAAAGAATAGCTCAGCACAGACTGAACAGATGTGTAATGTGTCCAAGTGTAGTTCTATACAGAGTGTAAACATATGTAAAGCGGATGTTTTGTCAAAGAGTAAGTTGTCACAGAATGTAAATTAAGGCGATGAGTTGCAAGCGACTAACGCGCGTAAATTACCTACCTCATCGAGTGAACGTACGTTAGCGGGTGAGCGACCCATTTTGCGATTTGAAGTTTTCGGTTATCGGGGTACCGGATTGATGGACACTGCAGCCAAACGTATAGTTCGCGATACTAAAGTTAAATTGGCATATGTTGAAGTAAAGCTTAAAGGTTCTGTGATTCCTACTACATTTGTTATATTTCCAGACGCAGTTAATAACGACACTTTGTTAGGGATTGATTTCCTACGTAAAGCTCGTCTTGTTGTTAACATTTCTGATAGCTTATGGTTTACAGCTGATCGGCCTCAGGTCATTCACCCTCTGCAGTGTGAAACGTCGAGGACGTATGTCGGGTACGCGACTGCAGATTTCCTTCGGCGTGATGAGGGAACCATGTTGACACCGAATGAAAAGGCGATTTTAGCTGAAACGCTGCGGGAATATGAAGACATCTTTAGAGAAGGGGGAGGTCCAACACCGTTTGCAGAGCACTGCATTGATACGGGTGGCCATAAACCTATCGCCACGCCACCATACAGGCTCACTCCGGCCAAGAAAGCCATAATGGAAGCTGAAATAGATAAGATGCTGAAAGATGGTGTTATAGAAGAGTGTGAGTCGCCATGGGCTGCGCCGGCTCTCTTAGTTCCAAAGAAGGATGGAACTTACCGTTTTTGTGTAGACTACAGGAAACTCAACGCCGTCACAAAAAGCGACTCTTATCCGTTGCCTGTCATCGACGACTTGCTGCAGTATACGGGTAGGAGTTGCTACATGAGCACTATTGACCTACGTTCAGGGTACTGGCAAGTCTCTGTCTCAAAGGAGGATCGGGATAAAACAGCGTTTGTCTCACCATTTGGAGTCCACAGATTTAAACGAATGCCGTTTGGTTTACGTAACGCTCCAGCGACGTTCCAAAGGCTGATCGATAGGTTTATTTCTGGTACGTCAATGATAGGTTTGACTATACTAGGGTACATAGATGATTTGATATTGATATCCGACAGTTTTTCGCAACACTTGAAGGACTTACGTGCTGTTTTTGACCGCTTACGTGTTTTCAACTTGCGTGCCAACCGCGCCAAGTGCGTTTTTGCGCGGGAAAGCGTCAAATATCTGGGACACGTCGTCACACCTGACGGACTGTTACCGGATCCGGATAAGATTAGCGCAATATTGAAGATGAAAGAACCTACTTCTGTGAAACATCTGAAGAGTTTCTTACAGACATGTTCATGGTTTAGGAAGTTCATTCCAGAGTTTTCTCAGGTTGCTCAGCCGCTGACTATGCTTACAAAAAAAGATCAGCCGTGGTTGTGGGAAGAAGCTCAGGTGAAGGCTTACAATGAACTCAAAAGGTTACTTACCTCATCGCCGATACTTATTCAGCCAGACTACTCCCGACCATTTATTTTGAGAACCGACTCTAGTAGTTATGCTATAGGAGCGGCTTTACTTCAGGGGGGGAGTCTCAGCGTGAAGAACGTCCAATTGCATTTGCTAGTCGTCTCCTTACACCTGCTGAACGTAATTATTCCACTACAGAGAGAGAAGCCCTGGCAGTAGTATGGGCTGTGGAAAAAATTCGAGGCTACATTGATGGTCACGCTGTAAGAGTGGCTAGCGATCATCAACCTCTGAAATGGTTACTTACCCTCAAGTCGCCGACGGGAAGATTGGTACGTTGGGCCATGAAACTGCAATCTTTTGATCTTCAGGTTGATTATACGCCTGGAAAAGCAAACGTCATAACTGATTCACTTAGTCGCCCTCCTTGTGAAGACGAAGCTCGGGATTCCTGTGGGGTATGTACCGTGATCGTCGACACGCCGCGATGGGAAGCTGCCGCTCTGCGTGAAGATCAGCTCGCCGATCCAGAAGTATCGAAGATATTCAAGAACCTAGAAGGAAAAGATGAGTTAGAAATTAACAGGTGGACCGAAAGAGGATACCATATGTGCAGAGGAATACTATACCGTTATACTGAGGTGGATACTGAAGAACCTCAGCTTGTTGTCCCTGAAAACAGAAGAAAACAAGTTATGGTTGAATGTCACGACGCTGCTACCTCAGGTCACGGAGGTTTAGACAGAACGCTTCATCTTATCTCACAGAGGTTCTATTTTCCTGGCATGCGTCGTTATGTGGCAGATTATCTAAAAACCTGCATCGATTGTCAGAGGTTTAAACCTTCGAATGAGAAACCTACAGGGTTATTGCAAACTCCTGTTCCGGCTCAACGATTCGAAGTTTTGGCTGTTGATCTGTTTGGACCACTTCCGAAGGGGGCAAATGGAGAGAGATGGATTCTTATAGTCGAAGACACCGCAAGCAAATGGGTCGAACTATTCTCTCTCATTGAAGCAACTGCTGAAGTGTGTGCCAAAACATTAATTGAGGAAGTCTTCTTACGTTTCGGGTGGTTTCCGCGACGCATTATATCCGATAACGGAGTACAGTTCATCGCAGAAGTTATGCAGAAAGCAATGTTCACTCTTAACGTGAAGCAAAACCTCATTCCATTATATCACCCGGAGGCAAATCCAGTCCAGAGAAAGAATCGCGATCTAAAGACGCAGTTGGCAATTCTTGTTCAAGGACATCACAAAGAATGGCCAGAAGCCCTTTCTTTCATACGTTTCGCTATGAATTCGTCGCGAACAAAATCTACACAACAAACACCGGCTTACCTTACTGATGGTCGTGAGCTGAGATCACCTTTAGACACACAAAGTGATCTTCGTGCTGTAATTATAGCAGAAAATTACGTGCCACAAATCACTCTTTACTTGCTTAAACTAGCCGATACGCTCAGCGCAAGTAAAGAAACCGTCGAGGGTCAACAGGACATACGGAAGGCTGCAAAGGATCTTCGCCGCCAGTCTGATGAGTTGCTAGTCGGTGATCTAGTACTGATGAAGTCACATATATTGAGTAATAGCTCAAAAGGGGTTACATCCGAGTTCACTCCAAAGCGAGATGGCCCATACATGGTCACTAAGAAAACAAGTCCTACTACGTATTGCGTTGCATTTCAGGATAGGCCTGAGGAGATTGTAAGGAAGTACCATATCTCAGATCTGAGGCGTTATCACGCTAGAGAGGGTGAATGTCTGAAGACTCCGGTCGTTCGTGCTCGTCGTCGAGGACGACCTCGAAAATGTTAGTTTGACTAGTAGTGGGGACACTTATCCTAGTAAAAAGGGGGAGTATGTAAGAGGCCTTGCGTGTACGATACGCTGCCTCTTTCATACGGGTGCTTTCTCGCTCGCTCGCGTCACGTACGCACCCTGTAAATATTTGGTCGATAATTCGGAGAAATTAAATAAAACAGATTTTGTGCCAAGAGGGATGCGTTTACTCCGTCAGTTACAGATTTTGAATGGTCATTAATAAATATCATGCTCCGTGACGGTAATGTCAAAATTAAGCCGTTGCTGTGAAAAATATGACAGGCGCTCGCGAACATGCCCCCGGGCGTTGAAGACTCGTCCTTCAACAGAATTATTCGTCCTCAGGCAGCGAGCAGATCTGCTAAAAGGCACGACGCACGACGTCTGTCGCAAGCTGCGTTGGTAAGGCGGTTGACGCATCTGCTTGAGTAAGGGTTGTCCGTCTCCGTCGCCTTTCAAGCTGTGGTAGCTTGTCCTCCCTTAAGATTGCATCAATCTTCACATGAAGTGGTGTTCAAGGCAATCGACGTCGCGGTGAGCGCGCCGATGAGGAAGTGTCCCGGTGTCAGCGGCAGCAGGCCGCTGGAAGTCGCTGATGACGGCAGCAGCGGACTGGTCTCAGAACAAACTCAACATAGACCAGCACAGTATCTAAGTTTCTCTGAATAGGCAAAATACGTAAAATTCCCTATATAGCCAGAATTTAACAGATTTATTACCTACTTATTTATAAGTTTAAGAGAATAAGAGATAAGTTTAAGGGAATAAGAAAAGACAAGAAAGATAAGTTAATGAGTTAAGGGGCTAGGTCACCAGGTAGCGAATTACTAAAACAAGTTACTAAGACTCTTTAATACGAGCTAACGAATGAGGTTCAATTAATCCGAATAAAATTTATAAATAATCAGGCTTGCCGCAACATAAATAAATCAATAAAGTGCTTACAAAAATTAATGACTTGTCTAGTTACTTATGAACTAAATGTGTATGGTGTTGAATGCACAATAAACATGAATATAAAAATAAGAACAACTACCATACACTGACAGGTCTGCAGCCGCGACCCTGACGGCTGGATGAG
>NW_013526471.1:1093091-1093323 GCF_000836215.1 Papilio polytes
GGGCTAGGTCACCAGGTAGCGAATTACTAAAACAAGTTAATAAGACTGTCGAATTTACTCTTTTATACGAGCTAACGAATGAGGTTCAATTAATCCGAATAAAATTTATAAATAATCAGGCTTGCCGCAACATAAAATAAATCAATAAAGTGCTTAAAATAAATTAATGACTTGTCTAGTTACTTATGAACTAAATGTGTATGGTGTTGAATACATAATAAACATGAACATA
>NW_013526471.1:1093361-1093666 GCF_000836215.1 Papilio polytes
ATTGACAGCCGCTGGCGGTCACACGTCGCTGCGGCAGGCTAATCAGATTAATTGTTTCCTTTAAGCCGACAAAAATTAAATAGTAACTGTAAAAATATCCCTTAACTAACTTAATACTGATTGACCAATAAAATCATATAGTGAATAAACAATCCGTAAATACATAAAATGAAATAAATAAACAATGAACAGTGGCCGGCGTGTTTACGTACAGTTAATTTAAAAGAAACTTTGTAAATTGATAAGAGTGGACTGTAATAACTCAATGCTTCTTTAAACAATGTAAACAATAACTTATCTGAGCC
>NW_013526471.1:1093779-1095992 GCF_000836215.1 Papilio polytes
TTAATAATTTAAAGGTAATTGGAAAATCATTTTACTGCAGTGTACCTAAACATAAAAAATAACAATTTGTGTTCCGAACAGTACATATGTGTACAGCATTCCATTGCAGTGCGTCACTGAAAATATGCAAGTTTGATGAATGATTGCAAAGACTGACACGAGGAATACACGAATAAAGTAATGAAGGCAATCCTTCTGTGTCCCACAACCTTTCTATTATAGAAGGTAACCGGTCGTCCCGTACTAGCTGGGGTGGCTAAAACATTGCTTAAATATATGTTAATAAATAATGTAGGGAGCTAGTAACCGAGTGGGTGTAAAATTAATAAAACTATAAAAGTATTCCGTGTTTAGAAAAAATATTTTACATAAATTATTTGTTGAAAATCTAAAAATAATTTTGATTAATGGGCCAACTTAGGGCTGATGTCTTGCCAGGGTCTGTGGGGTCAATATTTTAAATTAATTTGGACTTCATTCGACTTCCACATACGCAGTTTCATACCTGCTGAGGCGAGTTCGATCGACACTTTATGACGTAAGTCCAAAATATGACACTTTATCAAAAAATATTTTTTATTGTACTTATAATTAGAAAAACCCTTAAATCTTAATTTAAAAATAAGAAAACAAAGTAAACAATTAGTGGTCGTTGGTGATCCACCTGATACATCGGGTGACTGCGGCAACTGTATATTGACACAGCACCAAACGTCTGATTGACGAGATGTAATTATAACAGAATGTTTACTACAAAATTTCTCAAATTTACAACAGGGCGACGACTGATAGCTAACCCTTTGTAGGTGCCTAAACCACTTTAAACGGGTTTGAATGTCGTCGTTAAACTTATCGTAAGAAAAAATTTTATTATTAAAATTAATAATCTCAAAATCTAACTTTAAGATTTTTAGGGAACACGGTGCATGGCCACTGTCATATGCATGACCTGAACCTAGATTATTAAGCATGGGTTCACATTGCACCGACCTACCTTTAATTAAGCAGGCTTTAATTGTTTCATCGCACATTAATGACTTATGGCTTACCTCCTCCAGGCGCCTAAACTCCTTTAAATGGGTTTGAGTGTCATTATTAAATATTGTTAAATAATTGCGCGAAGAAACATTATTGTTTGAATTTACCGTTACACGATTAGATTTTAAATTCAGAATCGAATGCAGTGCTTGGCCACTGTTGTAAGCAGAGCCTGAGACTAGCCTACCAGGTCTAGAATCAAATAGCACCGGCAAATCGTTACACAAATTAATTGTTTCGTCGCACATTTTCTCATTATAAGAGAAAGTCGATGACTTACGGCTAACCATCTCGTGGCGCCAAAACCGCTTTAAATGGGTTTGGGTGTCATCATCACAATAATTGTGCGAGGAAACATTACTTAATGAATTTAAATCCGTTAATAATAATTGAGGACGGAGTTCAATGTTTGTAATTATAGGTAATTCAAAACAATAATTTTCTTTCAAAACTGTCGATCGTCTCAGCTGTTCAGTGATCAGGAATGAATTGCTGCTGCGGTCATCGAAATGATTTAAATAAGGGGCTAGGGGTACCTGACTTTTGGTGGATAAATGTGTCGAAGTTTCAGCTGAAGGTGTGACAATACCCGTTGGCAAGTCACCGTGGGTTGCGGGGGCGAGGGGACGCTCCTCAACGTTCAAACAGACATTGGACTTTGGACTATGCCTCAGATCTGAAACGTGAATCACAATATTATGTAGCTTATTACAATCTTTGCAACCATTCGCTTCAATATGATTCGCGTAATGTCTGGAACACAAACAATTACAACACACCTTTAATTGAGCCAACAAATCTATACGTTGATCATAAGTAAAATATAAAAACTTCGGACAATTATCTAAATAATGATCACAATTACAATAAGGGCATAAAGTTAAATCGTTATTAACTAACGTTGTAATGTGATTATTTTGAATCAAAAGCCTTTTATTGTCAAACTGGTCACATAACAAAGCCCAAGCTATTGAGTAATTACTAGCACACAATTCAATAGCTTGTATAACCGCAGCGGCTGTCCCTTCAAGTGATTCGCGAAGATAAATAAATTTATTGAGGTCATCGATATCAATATTAAAATGTACTAAACTTGAAAATAAGTCACGGAATTCCAGCCAATTGTCAGATAAGCCGCTAAATTTTGTTAATTGTTTGGCGGGTACCTTAATAAA
>NW_013526471.1:1096757-1102101 GCF_000836215.1 Papilio polytes
CGTTGCTGTGAAAAATATGGCAGGCCCTCGCGAACACACCCGTTATTTAGTTAGTCGCTCACAGCTCGCCGCATAATTAGGACACGTTCCCTAAAAAACTAATTTTCTATGTGTTTTACGGCCGAAAACTGAAACGATATTGAAATAAGTAAATAGGCCGAAAACTATGAGGCCACTCTTAGATTTCAAATTCCATTAAAAAATTGATGCCTTTCATCTAAAAGTAAGCAGTGCTTACGAAGCGAAATAAAGGTTTTGGCCGTATAAAGGTTGCTACACACACACACACACGCGCACGCACACACACCCTCACACACACTATTTTTTCTGAACATTCCGATCGTTCAGAAAAGTGCCTTTAGATAAGTACAATAATGCCAGAAAATTTAGCCAGCACGCGTTAGATGTTCTAAACGATCCGACTGTTCAAATAAAAGCGTGTGTAGCAAGCTTTATTCATTCTAAACCTAGATCATAATCATATGCAATTTTTGAATTTGGAATCATTCTTTCATTCGTTCCATTATCATTCGTTCAGCGCGTGACTTCACGTTTCCGAACCATTCATTCGCGCCGCCGAACCCGGCGACGCCAGTCGGCGTGCTGGTGGATGGCGCGGCGTACCTGTGCGCGGTCGCGGATGCTATGGAACTCGCGACTCAAGAAATCTTCATCGCAGACTGGTGGCGCAGCCCAGAAATATATATGAAACGGCCCTCACTTAATGGCAATTATTGGAGACTAGATTGTATACTAAAGAGGAAAGCGGTAAGGAATACTTTTAACTATCTTGTATTGTATACTAGCTGTTCCCGTGCGGGTTATTTCGCATGAAATAATGAAAATTTAGTTTTATTTACATTTGTCAAATTATCAATATGTCATGATAACAAACCATGACAATCTTATTTCCTTGATGTTGGCAGCTCGTAGCTCATGGTCCCTTTCCCACATTATGGGTTTTATCCAATTTGTTTACCCCTTATGTTTAATAGCGAGAAAATATAAAGCCTAAAGCGTGAAGTGAGTGTAGGGATTTTTATTAAAAATATAATTAATTCGAAATATGCTGTGATTGCTGACATCTTACGCCTCAAAGAAATGTGTGTTCATGCTTTATTATAATAGTATAGATTTCTGTCTCTTTCTCGGCATTAAACTCATGTCTTGATGAAATTGAAATCTGTCTTGCTTTGTAATACATGAAGAACGCGTCTTAAATGTGAAAGTGACCGATGCGGGAAATCTTATTAAGTGGTTTTTAATAATAGATTTTACATATATACTTTTATTACTTATGTTGTAATTTTTTTTTATTTTTCAGGCGCAAGGAGTAAAAGTGTATGTGATGCTGTATAAAGACGAAGAAATGGCGCTCGGTATCAATAGTTACTATAGCAAAGAAGTACTTACTAGGAAAAGTGAAAATATTAAGGTGAAACGGCTATCATATAAGGTGCTAGACCATATTTTGGTACAATTTAACTAAATATACCTTAAATTGCAGGTTATCCGTCACCCAGATCATGCACGCGTGGGTGTATTGTTGTGGGCGCATCACGAGAAGATCGTGTGCGTGGATCAGAGCGTCGCCTTCCTAGGCGGCATCGATCTCTGCTACGGCCGCTGGAACGACCACAAGCACAGGTTGGCAGCAAAGATAGTACACCTGGAACAGTGTCTTCTTTCCGCGAATATCGATCTCACGCTTAAATTAATAACTAGATGTTGCTCGCGACTTCGTTTACGTGGAATTAAGAAATAGTAACAAAACATAGCCTATGTTACTCTGGGATAAGGTAGCTTTTTAATGGTGTAAGAATTTTTGAAATGGAGTATTTGAGTAATCAACACATACAAAATACAATTTCCTTTTATAACAGTATTGTAAATAACAGTATTTACTAACATATGTATGAATCTTCCAGACTGACAGATCTGGGCAACATAGCGCAGCCTGTCTCCTCAATACGCACCAAGAAGAAGACCTCAAGCTCTCCCGGAGGCGGTCTATGCCTGCCCACCTCAAACGGTTTGGAGGCCGCGATAGAACTGGCCAAGAGCTCGAAAAACATCGTCATGGGAATCACTGAGTAAGACTCGTTTTTGTATAGTACCCGGCAATTGAGTTGGCACGTCAGGGACTAGAGTAATCTTCAGTGCGACGTGCCAACTAAAGCACGGAGGCAATTTATTCGTTGGAAGTGGTCAAGGTTTTTTTCGTTTGTCATTTTATTTATTCTAAACAATACATAGAGGTATTATTTCCTATAATTACAGGATAAGTAGTTTTTTTTCTTGACGTTTAGTCGGTTTTTTAATGAATTTATTTCATTTGACTTTTTGATATATTCTTTGAATCCCCATTTTAGTGCATATTATTAAACTGTTTTTTGATTGATTTTAATTTTTATTGAAATAATCAACACTTTTCAGGCCTATGCAAGAAATTATAATAGAAACAAAGGATGACAAAAAAGCGGAAGGAGATTCAGAAACTAAGGAAGAGAAACTGCCCGTGTTAGAACCTGGAGATCAACTCTTAATAGCTTCTGCAAAAATAACTGATCCACAAACAGATTCACCTGATCAGAAAAAAAACGTATTAAATAAAATAACAGATAGAGGAAAAGATATATTCAGTGTTATTTATCCTCCATTCGAAGAAGAGAGAAATGAACAAAGATTCGATGATTCTGAACGAAAGAAAGCAGAGAAATATGCGCTATCTAATGATCAAGTTTTATTAACAGATGCGTTAGGAATAAAACATAAATCAGTAATTCAGCCGACCCCTTTAGCGCAGGTGGTTGAAGGCAGAGTCATCACTGAGAGTACTAAAGAGGCTTTAGAAGGAATCGAGGGTAATTCTAAATTATGGATAGGAAAGGATTATGTGAACTTTATAGTTAAAGACTTCAATAATTTAGATCTACCGTTTGTGGGTGAGTTTATTGTTTTGACTTTGTATGATTAAGGGGAAAAAAACAAATTAGTGGAATTTATTACAAAAGGAAAAAGGGAATGAATACATAACTAGATGGCGTTGTTATAAAATATATACATTTTTAACAATAATTCTCACTTCAACTCGATCTGAAAGAAACCGATTTTAAAAACTATATTTAAAAACATATTAATATAAGTTGTTTTGCTTTGACTCAAAAATCACAAAGGTCGTCATTATTGCCAACCTTGTCTATTTTTCGGCTCGAAGGACCAATTAATATTCTTTTGAAACTGTTGAATCGTATTGGTCAAATGTTCTCAGCAAACTACGTTTATGTCGCACAGACCACAACTTTTGAAGTGATGACCTTGACGAGACTAATGACCTTGAGCTGCCAAGATAATTGTATGCGAGGTCGTAAATTATGAAAGGTCTAATAATATTCAGACCTTAAAACTATATTTCCAGACCTTGTTGACCGCAACACTACACCGCGTATGCCGTGGCACGATGTAGGCGTGGTTGTACAACAAGCGGCCGCCCGCGACGTCGCTCGACACTTTATACAACGTTGGAATGCGGTCAAATTAGAGAAATACAGGTAATATGAACACAAGCATATATCACGGCATTTGGATGGATTTGATGGATTAATTTTTTTTTAATATTTTACAGACAAAACTTTAATTACCCATATTTGTTACCGAAGACATACAGCGAAATAAAACCGTTGCAAGGTTTGAAGGAATTGCTTAATATTGATATTAACAACGCGTCTTGTCAAGTAAGTTAATTCTCCTCACTCTTATAATTCTATCCACACGATCTGGTAAGGGGAGGTTCGCGCGAGTAAAATAAATAAGAAGTAAACCAAAACTAAACTACTTTTAATAAAATTTACAAATTAGGGAAATATAGATACAATTCAGCCTAGCGTTGTGACATCTTATCGAAGACTACTTCAATTATTTACAAAAGAATTATTAAAAAAAATATACATTCTTATTTTAAAAAAGGATTAAAAATAAAAACACAAAAAGGTTTATTGCATCGCCAGCAGTACCCCTCACACAAGTACACCTCTCCTTGTAATGATTTTCTCTATTTTATTAGTTCTCTCTACTCTAATAATCCGCTCCAATGTAATAGTTCATTCTTGTCTTATAATTATTTTTGACCTACTTCCCAAAAGAAGGAGGTACTCAATTCGTCGGTATGTTTTTTTTTTACTTTAATAGTCCACTGTGACAAGTAAGATAATTTGGCATAGATGTAGAGCATAGTGTGGAAGAACACATTGGCTATTTTTTTTTAAAACAAAAGGTGGCAAACGAGCAAGCGGCCACCTGAATCCGCCAAAATGGCGAAGCGACCGCAGCCCATAGACATTCGCAATTGCAAAAGCGTTGCATACCCTTATCCAACAGAGGAGGAGATGCACACAAAGAGGATATTTCCCCTTTTTATGTATCTCCTCCTCCGTCAAATCTACTTTCCCTTCCCATCCTCTCCTAATAAGAAAAGGACAGTAAAGAGAAAGGGACTTAAATTAGGCCTCCGGCACCACACTCATCAGACGAAACACGGAATTGCTTCCACTTCACGCCTGTCTTCTGTGTGGTCGTGGTATTACACCGGGCGTGCCGGCCCTGCAGTGCTAAGATGTTAAAGCGGGCACTACCACTGTAGTATTTTTTTAAGTCCACGCGGTTAGAGTCGCGTGCGAAAGCTATACTATGAGTGAGATGTGTTTGTGGTGATGTCAGGTGCTGCGCAGCGCGAGCAGCTGGTCGTGCGCCTTCCAGGAGCCCGGAACGGTGGAGCAGAGCGTGCACGAGGCCTACGTGGACACCATAACGCGCGCGCAGCACTACCTCTACATCGAGAACCAGTTCTTCATCACGCTCTGCAGGACCAACCTCAATGTTAGGAATCAGGTTAGACCGCATTCTGCTTCACTTAAATGTTCCTTTTGACGCTTTTTCCCTTTCTCTTGCTAGTTTTGTGATCTTATCTCTGCTTAAACAAGGAGTTTAATCTTAGAACATTTTTAAATAAATGGTTTTATAACGACCATTTTGTCTCTTATAACTTTTATTAAACGAGCTATGGTCCGCAAACTTCGGAATTTAAAAAAATGCAGTCATTTCCGAGTGTATCTGTCTTCTACCAGCTACCCTTTAAAGAAAGTCCTGTCAAAATCGGCCCATCCGTTTGGGAGACTACCATAAATAAACACGGCTTGCGAACAGACTGACAATTTTTTAACGCAGTTTTCGTTATCAGCACCGCAAATACATCATCTCTGCGAAATCTGGATTTTTTTTATGTTATTAACACAGACACTTAAATTTAATCATATGTATAGAAGATAGATAGATAGATGTATATTTA
>NW_013526471.1:1102391-1103369 GCF_000836215.1 Papilio polytes
GCATTTGGGAGATTACTATAAATAAACGCGGCTTGCGAGCAAACAGACAACTTTTTAACGCAATTTTTGCTATCAGCAACGCAAATACACTATCTTTGCGAAATCTGGAACTTCTCTTTAGATATTACACACTGACACTTAAATTTAATCAATGCATAGAAGATACTTACAAAGATTTATTTTTAGAACCTATCCACAATTCTTGTAAATTGTCATATAACAATCAAACGTAGAAAATATGTAACGGAAATACTTTTTGTACTCTAACTGACAGTGAGGTCAGTTTTAAGCTATCTGATCCTCTATCAGCTAGTGGTGAGACAGGCCCTCGTGTCCCGTGTGCAGATAGGCGAGGCGCTGTTCAACCGCATCATGCGCGCGGTGCGCAGCGGCGAGACGTTCCGCGTGTTCGTGGTGCTGCCGCTGCTGCCGGGCTTCGAGGGCGAGGTGGGCGCGCCCTCCGGCACCTCGCTGCACGCCGTCACCCACTGGAACTACCAGAGCATCTGCAGGTACCCATCTCACCACCCCTTCCCCCTCCCTCTCTTTCTCTATCTCACATATATCTCCTCCTTGCTCTTGCACGTCTCTGCTTTTTTGTTTATCCATCTCTGCTATATCTTTTCTCTCGCCATTTCTCTTTTTCTCGTCTTCTTTCAATCACTTTAACAGTAGATAAAGATAACAAATTTGTTAGTCAGTCGATGCAAATTTTCATGATACTTTTGAATTACATTTACACATGTCATGATTGCATCAATACACCTAAAATTATGTTCTGTCCGATATGTTTAAAAGATACAATACACTTTGTAATAATAATATTAATATTTAAAACTCTTGTATTATAGAAGTCGCGAAGCTATTTTGAGCCGTCTGTACGAGGCGGGTGTGTCGGACCCCTCGCAGTACATTACGTTCCACGGTCTGCGCACGCACGCGGTGCGGGGCGGCGAGCCGCTCACCGAGCTCGTGTAC
>NW_013526471.1:1106022-1106866 GCF_000836215.1 Papilio polytes
GCTATTACATTCCTTTTTTGAACATATAATTTCTATAGTTACCATAAGACTGAAGACATTTTTATCTTTGACCCTTTTAATATTAAAGTTATCAGATTTTTTATTCAGCAAAAAATACGTCCATTGTTTTTTTATTTTTATCCAATCTACGTAATTGATTACTTTTTTTTATTCCTTCTGCTTAATAACATTCCTTTAACTACCTCTGTTTAATAATTATTTTATTAATAAGAATGCTACGAGGGATTATTCCCAACCGTCACCCCATTCTGTCCCCACGTGAGAATAAAGTTTCATCCGTCCCACCTTTAAGTCCCACTATCACCAAAAAGGTGACAGAACCGTTATGAAATAAAATAAGTTCTAACCGTCCCTCTTCGAAAAAGGTGGGACGGATGTAACTTTTTATTCTCATTTGTTCCCACATGGGGACAGTGCGGGGTGACGGTTGGGAATAATCCGCTATGAGCAGTATTTAATGTGCTGTGTGAAGAACCTAATATTAAGTACATAATTGTAGATTAAATTAAAAAATATTTGGTTTTATTTGACGATGGATACTAAATATTTTTATAGAAGATTTATCTGTTAAATTTTATAATTATTTTTATTAGTAATTTACTGTTTACCGCAATATTGTGTAAGTACAAAAAATAGCAATAAATAAAGTTTTATGCAAATGTTAAATTTTGTATGATTTACTTTATTTCTTGAATAAAAATACATTTATATGTCTGCAAAAATTTTAATTGTTTAATTTTTGTTTTTATATTATTGTAAATATTGCTATGTTACAGTAAAACTTCAATTATATTAAGTACAAGTAATAATGTTTAATACCTAA
>NW_013526471.1:1106887-1110703 GCF_000836215.1 Papilio polytes
TGTTAACATCCATGTCCAAAAAGTTCTCAAATTAATTATGTGGGTGCTTTTATGTGTATTTGATCTTTTTTATTTTTGACTCTGTGTGTTTCGTGACATTTAATGTAATTTTATTTATTGTTTCTGAATAAAATATTTTTGTGACTCCTTTTGTTTTATTTGAATTATTATATTATATTTCTACAGGTGTCCGAGAAGACTTGTACAATGGACTTCCACAGATTCGTTGGCAAAATTATAGCAAACTTTTTTTAAGTATACTTTATTACTATAAAAACGCACACTATTGGTCGAAGCAAGTAGCTTATTTATTATTGCGTCGCTGTGTTGTCAATACACAGTTCATTTATGTTAGTTTATATAGAAATACACTCTTGAAGTATTTTACTGTAAACACGATATCAAAATCAACTTATAAATAAAAAAATAATGAATATAATTATTAATTACCACTTATTTGTACCAGAAATAATAATATGAATCGATAAATTACAAATTAGCAAAGGTTTGTTTTGAATACGAAAACAAAATAATAGAAATTCTCTCCAAATAACATAACTTTGACGTCATGCAGCGACATCTATCGTATACCAACTGAAAAAGTATGTTTTGCTCGTAAAACTGCCATCTATTTACTTAATTGGTCATTAATGACAAATATAACACTACTAAAAATAAAATCAGCTTGTTTCATTTTATTTTCAAGGCGATTAAGGTGCTCCGTTATTTTGCATTATTATATCTTAGGGTTTCCATGTTAAATGAAAAAATCATTGGTACCCTTTTCTATTACTAGATGTCAGTGCCAGTTGTGTTTACTATTTTCGTAAAAAATCCCTTCGTGTGCACTTCTTTGGCGTTAACTTACCGGTAAAACAATAATAATCATTTGTTTTATTACGCACTATTTACGTGTAATAAAACAATCTATTGTTAACGTTCCACATTATCTTGCTTTTTAAACGATGTAAAATTGCCAACAAAACTTTTTTTGCAATCAAAATTTTGACCCGAATAGTGAGTAGGAAGCTACTAGCTACTTACTACTTTGAACACTAAACAAATTTTCTTACCAGTTACTCGTAATTTCTCAGAAAGCTTGAATTTAGTTCATCATCACCAGCTCACTATACGTCTCCACCGAGGGGCTCGGAGCCTACCCTAAATTAGGGTGACTAGGCCTTAATCAACCACGCTGGGACAGTGCGAGTTGGTTGACTTCCCACATATCTTTGAATTTCTTGCCGATATGTGCAGGTTGCATCACGATGTTCCTTCACCGTAAGAACGTCGGGTAAATTATGTACATTTGAAAATCATATTGATACGGCGGGATTCGAACCCAAGACCTGTAGATTACAAGTCAAGTGCTTAAACCACTGAGCGACCGACGCTTTTTGATTTAGTTGTTTCTCTTTAATTCAGGCTAATGTCAAGAATGTTAAAGTTTAACGAAAAGTATCTCAAATATTTACATTTGCATGTATATATAATCAGAGTAATTTATACATATGTAATCTAATCATAGTTCACGTATCTTTTTACCTTGACCGCCGTATAAAATAAATAAATAATAAAAAAAGATAATAATATGAAAGTGTCCTTAACCTAATTGTGGGTTTGTCTAAACACTTTCTGTACTACGCTATAAAAAGTAACAGAAGGTAAGGTAACTTTTTTAATTTTTTACAATAGCTAAGCGAGTTCTCTCATACCGTCATATACAGGTGCATGTTATCTTTCCCTATGGAGTGGGTAACGGGAAGGGGAGGGTATGGTCGCTGGTTTAACAATTACATTTAATGAAAATACAAGTTTTAAATATAGTAGAGGAGACAATAACATCTATTGCTTGAATAAGCATTGGTCGGTTCATCAAACAAACGTGAAGTTAGGCCTATTTTTTGTCCTTTTCTCTTTCCACCCTTTTCGTACAAGGAAAATAAAGGAAGGCGATGTATTTTTGAAAGGGAAGGGAGGCGTAGGTAGGTTTGGGGTAGAATATTGCCAGATTCCTTGATATTAAACATTTAGTTTTAATTGATTTTGATCTTTTAAATATATCGTGTCATTGACTCCTGTTTTAAAATAAAAACGATCTGTACGTATGTCGGTAGTTTTAAATTGTCTGGGAAACATATAATTTATTTACTGAACGAGATTTTTAAATAATTTAACCTTGACATTAGCATGTTAATTGGTTAATTAAAATGTAATAAGTTAATATAGTCGATTTATCCTATTCGTTGCTTATTTATAGACCTATTTTATTAGCAAGATAATAATAACCTTTATGGATATAGGTATAGAGCTTGTCCCAACACTGGCTGATAGAGGCTCAGATAGCTTAAAATTGTGGTCACTGTTAGATAAGAGAATAAAATTCGTTTTCATCACATATTTTACACGTTGGATTATTATCGGCCGTTCATCATCACCAGCTCACTATACGTCCCCACCGAGGGGCTCGGAGCTTACCCTAATACGGGGTGACTAGGCCATAGTCAACCACGCTGGCCCACTTGCGGGTTGGTTGACTTTACACATATCTTTGAATTTCTTGCCGATATGTGCAGGTTGCATAACGATGTTTTCCTTCACCGTAAGAACGTCGGGTAAATTATGTGCATATGAAAATTCGAAACATCGAAAATCACATTGGTACATGGCGGGATTCGAACCCAAGAACTGTAGATTACAAGTCAAGTGTTCAAACCACTGACCCACCGACGCTCTTAGTAAAGTAAAAGTAGAGAATTTCAGCTTGACAATAACTATCTGAACCTAGGTCTTTAATGATGTCAAGATAGACTTATTTAAAATAGATTAGGACTGTCAAAGGTTTCCAACAAAATCCATAGACCACGTGGTTCGAAAAAGTCAATGCATTTTTCACATAGTTTGTAATCTCTGTTAATAGTAACATTAAAAAAATAAAAAAATAATACTTGAACAAGAAAAGGTAGGTAATAAAATACAAGTAAAATTAAGTCTTCTTAAAATAGCGTTATCTTACATTTTTCGTTAGAACTAAATATCATAGATTAAAACCAAGATAGGTCAATGAAACGTAAGCAACTAACTTAAATAGCGTAAAATCTACGCAAATGTAAGTATATTTGGTAACAAAGTTTTTGTGGAAAATACTTTTACTTTTTAGTTTTAGCATTATAATTCAGCCTTTTTAGTTTTTTTCTCAGAGTTAAATACCAATTAAGGTATACCTAGGTCAAATTAGTCGAGGAATTCAAAGAAAAATACTCATAATTCTAGATATAGATGATGCGGAGGCATGCAGTAAGTATGGACCGACAAGTTACTTATTGCGTATTGACTACATTCTGCCGACTCCTCCAGTACACAGCTTGTCCGACTGGTTGCTGGCGGCAGTGGAATGCGCTCCTCGGCAAATCACAACCCAAGCCACACAGCGACCATTTCGTGCCCTGGTTTAAGATATATCTATTTTTTTGAAAATATGATTAAATTACAGTCCAATTACGTTTTTTATATTTCTATTTTACACGTTTTCCTAATCAATCTCGACAGAGACTAGCCTATTCACTGGTGCACGTTGCTTTCAGGCCCAAATAAAGAATACTCGGACATAAGAGGGTGAGACGTGTCATTAATTTCTATGCACTTGTTCATCGGGGATGCGTGTGTACGTGTACGTGTGCGTGTGCGTGCAGCGCGCACGGTCATTACGCCGCGTTATTTGTTACGCTCAGGGCTGGGTCGGGCCCGGCCCTATCGGCCTCGAGTCCTGCGTTCCCTTCGGCCGGGCATTTGAATAGGTTCGCGCGTTGCGTAATG
>NW_013526471.1:1111337-1114238 GCF_000836215.1 Papilio polytes
CTTCTGACAGGTCAGTGGTGATGTCCTATAGTTATCACAGAGTATGTTTTGAATGTTGAAATTACGAGTCAATGCTCCAGTGACCGAAGGCTGTTGTGCCGATTTTGATGTCATGGCCGTTGTGGATAACTCGCGTTGCTAGGCCTATTCGGTTGAACGCCCTCGGAATAGTTAGCTGGGCCACGACGCGGCTGTAATCACTTTGAATTGCACGCGCAGCGTTTATGATCGCAAGGATTGCATGTCTTCATGTGAATCTCGCTATCTAAATCGTTACTTCATAATAACTGCATGACATTGTATGTTGAAATTTGATTAACCTGCTACAAATTTCAGGTGGTGTTTAGAATTACAATTCAAATATTTGTGAGTGTTATATTCGAAAAAAGAAGTTAAAAACATTTCAAACTAAGTTGTAACTGACGCTAATATGGAAATTTTTGCGCTATCCTCTAGAGATGTAAGCTTTACGTATTCAAGTGTATTCTAAAGGAATTGAAAAATAAAACAAAAACGGCAATGTTTTTATACAATGTTTAAATGCGAAATATTTTAGCATTTCGAGGCGAGTTATTGAACTTGACTCGAATTTCGTGCGCCGTTCTAGGTCATTATCAAACAGGTGACGTAAAATGATATGATAAAAAATAATCTCTTTGTCTTCGCGACGCACAGATGTTATCAGTGCCACAGCAAATATTTAATTAGCTGATAATAACTAAAGTAGAACGAAAGATGACAAAGTCTGTTTGAAATTCAGCCTGATTACCATGGAATTGGGTTTATTTTTGTTAAATTATTGTAAAATTTCATAGGTTTGCAAAAGTTTAGGTAATGATGTTAGATGTTGTACAAATAAGAATTAAATTTATTTAGAATTTTAGAAGCACTGCATGTTTTAAGGTGTTTATTATGGATTCGTTTTATTTTTTTTAACATAAATTTACTTTATGATGTAAAAATGTACCTCTACCCACCTAAAGCATTTTATATTCAAATACGTGATTCTTTTAAAGGAAGTCTTTATGTAGACAAGATTGGATGATGTAAGTATATGACTTTATGTAAAAATTAACTACTTATCATTTATTTCAAATATTTCAGAGCCAACACGTTCTACAAGTGGGTAATCTGTGTTTTATAAATACGTTAATTTTGAGGTTAATTAACAATTGCGAATAAAATGACAATCAATGTCACAGACAAAAAAAGCTTACTCACTATTCAAACCAATCTAAATATTATAAAATATATAATATATTTATAAAAGATGTAGTTCTGGTGGATTTTTTTATTTTTAGGACATAAATGTACTATGGCGTCCTACATGATATCTTTGCAATGTTTCGTCAAAATATGTCTAACATACATCAATGTAAACCAATCTGTCTGCGTTTTACGTTTTTGTTATACTAGCTTTCGCCCGCGACTCTGTCCGCGTGAAGTAAAAAAGTGAGTAGCCATGTGTTCTTCCAGACTATCCTCTACATCTATACGAAATCAGATTAGTTGGTTACAAATCGAACTAAACTTTCACATTTATAATATTAGTGAAATTTATTATGCAACTATATTAAGTTTAGTTTAACCGTAACACATTTGGAGCAAATATTCAATACTGATATAGATAATGTAATATGAAGTGGTCATTTGTGGGTCATATGTTGGCTGATAACATGACATACCATCAAATGTAAGGTGTGGCTTGTGGGTTGATTTGAAATACGTTTTATTTAGGTTAGAGTTGCTCGCAACTTTGTACGGAATTTGTTAATGAATTAAAATTAAATTAATAGGGAAACATTGAAGGGATCATCGACGCCTATGGATCTACAGTTGCGTTGCCGGCTTTTTATCTATCATACTTCATACTTATATTATAAATGCCAAAGATTAGATTTATGGATGGATGGATGGATGTTTGTTAGAGTTTGCAGGCTAAACGGCTGAACAGATTTCAATGAAATTTGGTGTATGGATGTAGATTAGTTTGGAAGGAAACATAGGCTCACTTTTGTTTTTTTAATTGCACGCGAACGGAGTCGCGGGCGAAAGCTAGTAATTACACTATAAAAAAAAATAGTATTTGCTTCGATTACTTTTTATGTAATAGGTTTGTTAGTATAGTTTTTTTAATCGTATTTAGTTTAATTTAAAGGTGTTATAGGTATGTAGGAACGTCACAATAGCCGGATACTCTTTACCAAATTTAGAGATCCGGTTTTGAATTCCGGATGTGCCAGCGGATACCTGCGTTAGGCTGGTTTTACCTGCCTCTTCTATATAAGATACTAGCTGTTCCCGTGCGACTACAACCGCATAAAATTATGAAAATGTTATTTTATTGTTTACATGTGTCAAATTATCAATTGCAAATGTCAAAATGACATGTCGATGACAAACCATGGCATCCTTGCTTCCTTGATGTTGGCAGCGACTTATGGTCTCTTTCCCACATTAGGGTTTTTATCCAAAATATTTACCCCCTAAGTTTAATGGCGTGAAATATATAGCCGAAAGCGTGACGTAAGTGTAGCTCTTTTTATTAAAAAAAGAATTAATCAAAAATATACTGTAATTGCTGACATCTCAGGCAACAAAGAAGTGTGTGTTTAAAATAACGATAAACTAAAACTTTTCTCTACCTTCTTACTATATCTTACTAACTAAAACATTTTTTAGTTTAGTATGAAGATGTCCGTACTATAAAAAAGGAATTACATATAGTTTGTGCACATTTATGCGTCTTTTCTCAGTAAATCGTTTCTCGGCGGTGGGCACTAAACGCGGTGCATTTCGTCAGACGCGTGTTTGTTTCTATAAAAATTATCAGAGGTCAGTAAACTGCGCGATGCACTTGCCAGCCCCCGCCGCCCGCGAGCCCCGCAGCCCCCGCCCGCG
>NW_013526471.1:1114520-1122752 GCF_000836215.1 Papilio polytes
GTTAGGTGCGTATGTCGGTTACTATTTACGATAAGTGTGCGACCAGGACCCAGTGTGGGGCAGTGTAGTGTGTCCCGATAAGCCGGCACTTGATCGACCTGATGTCCTAATGTTTGTTATCATAGCGAATACTAGGAACGTTCCAGAATAATAGCTAATAATGCTTTCAGAATTATCTTGAATAATTTTATTTAAAGTGTAACCGAGACATGAGTGTGACGTGTATAGCTGCCATAATGTTTGAGCCTTGTACCACTTGTAGCGGCACTAGATGGTATACGGCAGGGAGGAATGCGCGGAGGACCCGTCCGTCAAGCCGGCGCGACGTACACATCACTTACGCAATACTGCATATCGAGAGATATCGATAGCCCCGGCGACTAATTCAACACACGGTCGAAACTGACAACGACGAACACACACGAACAGACGTCTAAATCTTCAGTGCAATAAAGTAAGCTAGAAGTGCTTTAAGTTCGTGACATCGTTCCTAAATAACGTAAATAAGTTACCAAAGGTTATTGATCCTGCACTAATGTATACAACTATTGTCACCGTAGGGCCGTACCTTGGCACCAGTTAGCGTTAGACGATGTTATCGATCGTGCTTAAATTTCTAAACGCGATCGAAACCCTTTTTTCGCTGAAATTTGCGCGAAAGTTGAGCGGATTGGGTTGATGCAACAAAAGGAGCGGTTGTGTTGGCGGCCGCGGCCGGGCTGTCGCGAACCTTACCCGAGGGTGAAGGGAATAAAAAGTCGGGACTTCTAACAGGGCGCGGGGGGCAAACTGGTTCTCGAACGCCGTGTGGTATGTAGCGGGAACAGATCGTACCCTTGAAATGTTCGTATATTATTTTTAAGTCACCATTACTAGTCACTTCTGATAACACTTTCGGAGCTACCAAGGTTCGTCAACAACGGATTACGGCACGTATGATGACATCCATCAACCTTATATTACTATTTTGATGTTCGATAAAATATTGTCATTTGCTAAGGCTAGTAACCTGTAACATGTATAAATATCTAACCATTTTTATTTGCACTGAATTGAAAATATGTATAATAATTTATTGGACAAGTCGTTATCTTAGATCTAATCAATTGCATCTATGTCGTTAAGATTTCGAATACAAAAAGCTTGTTTTAAAACATTTATTTCGAAGATGTCAATGTTTTGTTGGTGTTGACATCCTCAATAATATACATGTTGATGGAAGATTAATAGGAGTCTAATTATGTTACTATATTCAAAAATATTTGATCGAATTTAATTCATGATCCTAAATATGCAAGATTATTAATTACGATATTTCTTTTGAACATTGTAATAAACTTTTCGTACTGCTTAAAATTATTTCTTTTATAAATTCTGTTGGTGGTTTCTAATAGTGTTTTAATCTATATTTCACAACAGTTTTATTATTTTATTTTTACAATTTGATTCTATACAATTGATGTCAATTTATCCAAAAGTTTAATAATAGATATATTAAAACAAAACCTACTTGTTGAGTAAAGTAGATTTACATTTTAATGCGCGGTTGTCTCATAATTAAATAAATGATTCATATTTATTGCTTGGAAACGAGGCGCAAGCGAGTTATAATATTCTATATCATTTTTAAATTACCAAATGAAATATAATAGTGTAATTACTATGTAAATGTGTATTTATTATCATATGAATATTACTGGTTTGAAACTCACTGAAATCGTACTTGAGCTAATTATGCTACTTGAAATCTGGTGAAAAATCCTTTCTTGACTTTTTTGTACTCACAATGAGATCACGAAATCCATGTATCATCACGAAATACATGATAAAATAAGGTCTTAATTTTAACATATTATTTTAAAATAAGAGTATAAATTACATTCGCCTGATATATCCAGACAGCTACATACCATGGCGCGCCTGGCGACCGGTCGTCCCCCGCTGCCCGCGTTAGAAGCGTGCGCGGGCGCATTGGCCCTCGCCCGGGAACACGCTCGACGTGATTTGATTTGGAAATGCTTTTTTTATTTTGTTACGCTCGCACATAAGTCACTTTAGTCAGTCATCCTTACGCCTTACATCCCGCACAGGACGGAAAGAATCAACGTTGCAAGGGAAAATCGTCAATTTTATTGGACTGATAAAGTTTTAGGTTTTAAAAAATTAAAGGGGCCTTGCGTTCTTCAGACAATCTATTTGAAGAGTCCTGTTGAGAAAATATATTAAAGTTTATTTTAGTCATTTTCAATAAAAATGTATTTTTATATTTAAAGGTTTGAAACGTTTTCGTCGTTGTGTGTAGTTTTATTTCCTTATTTCACACTACTTGCCTGCTGTTCGCCAATAACCTTTTGAAGTGGTATCTAAAATTGTCAATTTTATTTTCTTATCGTCAATATTTACACTTTAAATCGTCGATGACACTGTTAAGTCTCCCCTAATGACTAATTACGTCGCATACACTTCCATTTTATGTGCTCAGTTGAATTTTTAATTCGTTGCCGTTTCGGGCGAAGTGAACGTCCACAAAATAAATGCACTCGGAATTTTTCGGCTTCCTAATTGGTACTTACGAATTTTGAGTGTTTTAGAAATGTTCAATTTTAATTTAACCTCATTACTTTGTAAGTTCTATGTTTCAAGTTTATCGCATTCCTTATATTCATGGTATCACAACTAAAATTAAATAGACTACATTTTATCTCGGTAGCTCTTAGACGTCTAGTTTAGTAGCTTTAAATATGTGGATACTAAATATTGTCCTACTTTGACTTTCATTTACACCTTGCGGGTTGTCTAGTCTAACCTTGCTTTCATAATCTGTGAGTGTTCTACACAGCCGACAAGACTATCTATAAATTGTAAACTACCCATAAAGAGTAATAAATACCTAGCTAAACAATTTTAATGTTATTTGTAGGTAGGATATATACCTATCTTTGACTTTATCCGTTTATATTATTTGAGAACTTATCATTTGATTAAATGAAATTTGTTTGTAATTGTTATTATACTTATTCGTAAATCTACTCGCTCTCACTCTGTCTCCTCTCTCTGTTATATTGCTGTTTTCAATAGAAAAAATGTTTAGCATTTATGCATTTGCTTAGCTCAATAAATGTTATTTACATACGATCGTACATTAAAGTGGACATGAGGACAAACATTGTAAAAAAAGTTGTTTTATATTTAATTCAATGTTTTATTCATATTTAATTTACATGCATCGATCGATTTGATGGCTCATTATTATATTTATACGAGCATGAAAAGATAAAGGTGTCTGGCTTTTGTTTTTTTAGTGATGAATTTTATTTTGACTAAATAATACTTTGGTCAATGACCTTTACTAAGATGGGATGTTTCGGTACAATTTCCTTTACATTACCCAACATTTCTACCTGTATTGTTGACGTAATTGTAGTAACTGTTGACTGATTAAAGCTTGCTATACACTAAGTTAAAAATCGTACGTAGTAGCTAGCGTACATGTCATATTTAGAAATTCATTATTCAGACATTTGTATATACTGTTACAACATATTAACAAGTTAATTTGTGTAGGCAAGATCAAGATAGGAATTGTTTGGTATCTATGCACATGCACATGTCTTTGGTAACGACACGGCTTGACAAATAGTAACGTGTACAGAGGGCTTTAGTATGTTACGGAGGACGCGAGGGGCGACTATGCGGACAGGTTCAGTAAAGAGACCGCCATCGCCACGGCGGCCCGTTCAGGTAGAATCTGAGTCAGCGACGCCCCAGCTTGGTCGTTCAACTTTCATTATTGTTTATTTATATTTTTATTGTCGGAGGCGACGCGTGCGAAACGCCATAAAACACCGAGTGCAGCGTCTTAGAGCCGAAGCACTTAATGAGCGATGATATTAACTTAAACTTATTTATAAACGTCTATATTGGATATTTTTATAACTTACTGTCAATAATTATCGCGATTCACGAATATCTGAAGTCAAAATAAGTTATGTATGTTTATTACGGCATCTTTAATATGTAAGAAACAACTATTAACTTTGTTATAACATAATTTATGCCGTGTTTCAAACTAAATAATTAATAAGTATTTTACTCCTTGTTTCGTAGCGTACAGAAAACAACAAAACCTTGTAATATAGAATTGAAGTTCGATAGCAAAGTTGTAATAATCACGTAACAGCTGTAACCTTTAAAAGTTTAGAGTTTAAAAGTTGTAATAAGTTGTGACTTTTATTACGTGTAACGATATCGGGTAATAGACGTAACCATAACAAAGTAAAATAATATTATGTCACAGATTTGCAACCTATTAAAAAACAATGTTCAAAACAGATTTTGATGTGAAAATAATGAATGAACCAATTATATGAAGGCTCAAGTTAGGTACGAGTTGCATAGGGAAAACACACGCTGAAGAGGAACCCCAGCATCCCTTAGCTCCAAAGATTGTTTTATGCCAGCGTCTCGTGCAAAATTGCGCGTGGCCATACATTTTCTCTGACAATATATTGACTTGTTAATTACGACGCGTTGTCCGAAGTACAGTGTACACGGGTTCGGAGCGACGACCGGTTCCCGTAAACTAACGCTCGGCTAACGTATCCGGTTCGGGCGCGAGTTAGGATTCAGCGAGCGTTCGCGTCCAACTCGGAATGCCAAGTGACCGGCGACACCACGGCGTTACGTCCTTGAGAAAGATGATTGGAACAGTTACTGATTATTATTCACCTATCCCGGTACTCGCTTCAAGCTTACACGCTTAATCTAATCGTTAGTTCCATTATTATTCCGTATTGATACATTTTGTTTACTGTTTTATAAAGAAGGGTTATTAAACTTACTATTTGATACCGTGTGACATAAGACAAAGGATCGGGTTTCCTTAAATTTATTCAATAATTTTTTTAACGGAACCAGTCTCAATGAGATATTTCGTAATGCAACTTTTTATAATTTATTAAATTGAGGTTTTTTCGGCTAGATGGCAACCCTATGTCTAGTAGTCGGGTAACGGTACGAGCTAGAACGTTTTGGTATAGCAAGATGCGCGGGTACATCGCGTGTACGTGGGGTCACGCAAGTCTAGCCGCGGCAAATGTGAACAACCTTGTTGAGTGCTGTGAACGCCGTTCCTCGATGGTTATCGCTGTGGCGACCTGGGTACAGCGAAATGGACACTAAATAGCAAGTCTGTGGAAGCTTGTTAATGTCTAGATGGACAGCAGATGTTATTTAAAATTAATAGCGTTAGTTTCAGTTATCGGTCATGAATGCATAAATGATGGCAATTTGTAGGATTTTTGTGATAAACAAACTTAATCATTGCTACACTAATCCACCAACTTTAATTATAGCTAATGAAAATGATGACAGTACTGGCCTTTTATGATCTTCGTTAATCATCTTAACTGCTGTAAGATAGTTTGTTATGCTTTTTAAAGAAAATCTAAGATCATTGACGTTAAATCATTCGTTTCAATGGCTTCAAATCAACACCTACGCTCGTCAAATTCGTCACAGCAAAACTTTTACCCGATAGGCGTTTGTAACGCAACGATACTTTAATAGCTCGTGTGAGGATGTTCAGTTGTTTCACGCCTGCATGTTGGGTCACTGCAGCGGAAGGGTTAAGATAACCTTCACACTAAAAAATATATGCGTTTTATGCTATAACTATTGTTGCAACGCTTGATAGGTTAGTAATATTAGACTGTAACGTTACATTTATCTTTTCGAACTAACAAAAAGCTTGTAATTTATTTTAAAAACATTAATTTCATTTGTGTATTTGTAGAAATTTGTCAATATTTATATGTGTTCCTTTTTATAGCGCATTACTTTCGACAATAGCCTTAAAGTTATTTCAAAAGGTAACTTGCATGTGCTACATTTTTGTAGTTTACGATTATCTAACGTGTGAACGCTGTTAGTTGTTACTGCGAGGTGGAACTGGTTTCGTACTAATACAATTATCGGCCGCTCGCTGCACGCTAAGTGACGGACGGAAGATGCGTTTGTCTATACGTCTATACGTCTATATGCGTGTATGTTCAAATCATTTTTGTCAGTGGTCGGTTTGTAGGGGGAATGTAAACGGTTTCGCTTTGTTAAATTGTTTTTGATCGTTATGCGGACTGCTGCATTGTGCATTGGGGTCCGTATTGATGTAATTAATGATAGTTATGCTGTTTTATATTTATAATGAAGCACATATACAGTAATTACTTTGTACATTTCTTGTTCATTTATAGAAGAAATCCTTCTCAGATTTGCTTTGAAATTAAAATTACTTGGTAAAATGAACGTTCGGAGTATGACAGTAGTCAATGACCCTGCTTTTTATTATGACTCATGAGAGTCATGAAAATTTGCTAAAAAAAAATTAAGGTTATTATGTCCAAGATTTAAATGTTCTCTTACAAAAGTTTAAATGTATTTCACTTTGTAACATTTCGTTTTGGTGGTGCTTCAGCTAAATTAAATATTATAAGTCGATTAGCAACGCTACACATGTATGGTCAAAGACGAAGTGGCGGGTTCATCGAATTCTTATGTACGGTTGGCACGCACTCAACCGGAGTTTATGTGTAATATCAATTAAAACCTTCGCCGTGATACTGACTAGAGTTTTGCCAACTGGCAACATTTAATTTGTATTTAGTAGATCGATATACGATTGTATGAATTTGGTAATCTAATATGGTGTTAATGACTTGTGCTCTTGAATAGTGTGATATGGTTTTTTATTTTATTTTCAAATCTGTTACATATTGTGTATTTCTTATTCACTTTCACGTCCACCTTATTAGTACATATATGTAGTGATAAATAAAAGAGTTTAAGTTATAATTTCAATAGCAATTAGCTAATGTGAATTACCTGTAATAATCAAGTCTGGAAATGTTTAAAAGTATATTAATCAACTCTTCACATTAAAAAGTTGTTTTTCAACACTACATGAGCACGTAAAAAAACCTTTTAGAGAATACTTCAATTAAAAAAAAGTAATTGTCGGTGTACATTTCTGGCTCAGAACGTAAAAACCTCTGAGTTTCATTACCGTGTCTAACATGCAGTTCTTTGTGAAGGTATTAACCGATTGGTAGTTATAGTTATTAATGTATAGATTAATAACTGCTACGTAATATATCGACGCGGGCAACATACGCATCGTTCACGGCAGCTGCACACATCACCTGCTCCTTGCCAGGCCTTTACCTTTGACATTCGACAAAACTGCACTTTTTAATTCACATAAATAAGAATCGTTACATTTGTCCATACCAGTTAAAGTTTTTCTTTGTCCACCGCGATAGCTACTCGATACTTTTTATCGATTCCACAATTATGGAGCGCATATATCTTGCTATACCTTAATGTGTAAATGGTATTTATGTGACAAGCTCGATTACTATTTATGGTAGAGGGAAGCGAATAATTAATATCGAAGTTACGATTAGTACTTCCTAAGGTCCCTTACCTTCATTAGCATAATGCATTCAGTGAGAAATGTTAGCTTGTTTTATCTTTTAATATCTTTATTTCTAACTTGAATTTATTTTATTTAAATGATTATAGAGATTTCCATTTTCTACATGTAAAACATATGAAAAAATATTTTGATATTTTACTTGTAATTTTTAAATGAAGGGAGCGTAATAAATGTGTGCGGTTACACGAGGGTGCAGGAAACCTTCGTGAACATTGCAATTTAGCAATTCGTGGTCCGATCCCTCTTACTATTGTTATCGGTTCATTGCACAACTCCTTTTGCTTTGCTAAAAATTTAAACGTCAAATTTTTAACTTTACTGTATTGCATAAACGTGGCATTTTTAATAGAGAATATGTGCATACAGAGTGTATATTTAAAGCAACCATAGGGGGCATATCAGATGTATCTAACGCTGACTGCTGTATGCAGATTACGTGGTGATCAAAATCGCTCCGGGATTAGAGGGTAGGTCTATAATTAGTGTGGGCGATTCGCGCGATTGCCCAATAGCGGGCGGGCATTATTTAAATTGTAAAAACCATTAGAGCGCCGAATAATTGGCCCGGGGCGGGCGCGGTGACGTCACAGCATGGACGGACAATGCATTTCGGCCGCCCGTAGTTTTTTGCCATCGTGTTTTTGTTTGCAAACGAAGGACAAACAAGGACGCCCGCGCAAAGTTAACAACCGCACGTATGTAAAAACGCCACAGCATAAAGAACGCGTATTGGTTATAGC
>NW_013526471.1:1122919-1123518 GCF_000836215.1 Papilio polytes
GGCTTTAGCATTTAGATCTTTAGTATTGATGAAAATTATAGGCATTGTAGTTTACTCGTTAGGTACTCAAACTATATTAGTGAGTAATGGAGCTGTCTGCGTAGCGGGACTATCAGACAGGGATACGTATCCCGAATTCCGGCGCCCGGCGTCCCGGCGGGACTCGCTCCCGGCACCCGCCTTCCCGATCTGACGGGCTATGCCGGGAATCTGCGCTAACAATAGCCTAGATGACGCTCCGCCTATTATAAGATGTTCATTAGTTTTGTAGCATCTGCTTACGATTGTACATTGAGGTTTTATCATTTTAAAAACGCGTCTACCGCGACCGATCTACCGGTTGTAGGTTCAATCCCGGCATGCGATAAATTTAGAAAAATGTAGTACCAGACATAACTACAAGGCATGTCTCGTTTGGTCATATTACCACAATTTGTTATAATTAAATCCCAACATGCCAGAAAGCGCTTTTAATTTATCAGAGTCAAAATCCGAAACCGAATTAAAGTGTTTTGTATAAAAAAAATAACTGGATTCGTTCCGGACCCTCTAACCGAGCTAACAATAATCACCCGGTCGCCGCAAAAAATCGCGCACCC
>NW_013526471.1:1123560-1127383 GCF_000836215.1 Papilio polytes
ACCTATCACAATTTGGAAAGTTATTTTATTTTAAAAATTCTTAAACGAAATTTTATAAAGTCTATTTTACACAATAAACCATAGTACAATTCGCAATCTGAAAATTATACGTTCTTATATGTCTAAACAGAAAACATAATTCACCCAATAAATTAACTGGCCGACTATAAAATGTTGATATTTAAATCGATACCGATCGGGCAAAGCGTGAAGGCATCCGTGGGTCCCCTTGCGAGGCTAAGTCAACAATTTATTGGAGCCCATCCATCAAGATACGTCGCAGTGTTGTCCAATTGCATTCCTATGTACGGTCCGTATTAGAATTCGGTCGAGCCAGCCACTTCGTCTGCGTTATTAATTTGTTTGTGAGTCTCCCTTGCTCGACAATCTTGTCACGGTGATCCCATCACAAAGAATTGATGAATATTTCATTCAAAAGCCAATAAAAAGGGCAGCTTTTTATTGGCTTTTTATGTAATTTTAATGCAGGTAGAGAACTTCACGGTTCTGTAACGGTGTTCAATAGGACAGCATTGCGTTCTTATTTTTATTTTTACTATGTATTTAGGTATGTTTTCTGATGATTTCTTCTGATGAATGTGTGCACTTACTTTAAGAGTGTCTAACCGTCTATGTTAAGTTCAACCTTTATTGTGTAGTTGCTAGGTGTATTAACTATGTACTTAGTTTGATTTTAGTTTTAATCGTGTAAAATTTTCTTCCTCATCATTTATTTAAAGCAAAGTGAACGATAAAGTCAATAACATCGTTAATTATACAAATGTACATTACACGAATCGCAGCACAAGCTCGCGCCAAGTTGAATTGAACAATGCAGAATGGAGACGTTATCGTGTTGCAACGCACTTTTTGTAAAGCATTAATTTACTTTATTGGTGTAATGGCTTTATTATATTGGATTTATAAATAAGCTTCAAGTAGTGGTAAAAAATTGCAAAAAAACCTAGTAAATAACATACGTTGACTTAATAAAAGTTTATATGTAGTTTATTAATTGCTGTCTCGAGAATATTTATAAATTAATCTGCGGTGTTTCCAATGTAATTGGATGCCATATTTCTAATGTCTTGTCACAAACCGCCAAGACTTCAGTTCCCCTCTCGCCGACCACAATCGTACCGATGTTGCGCCGACTCATTATTAATTCCGCATTACAACCGTCGCTAATTTCGCGTGATATGATCCGGAGGATCATTCGGGGCGCGGGCAAACACCAATTAATCCGGGAACGTGATACGTGAGGGGCGCGGGAGGGCGGCGGGGGTGAGCGGGGCTGTGCGTTGCATTTACACAGCTTCCGCTGCAATCAGCCAAGAGGGAGAGGAAGGGAGCCATTCATCTTGTATATCAATACTCTACGCATCATTGTTAGATTGATGCTGAGTTGTATCAAGGCGTTGCGATAACCTATACACAATGATTTGTTTAGTTACATTCACCCGCGTTGCTTATCCTGCGTACACATACTGATTATTTCCTTGAGTTTTACATCCTTCTTGATTTAGATACGAGACCAGCAATCACAAGTAATTAAAGTTTTATATTTTAGCTCAGGTTATTTGGGCATTCAATGAGATTCTTATTAGGTATTTAAATTATTTAAGTAGTTCATACTAACTAATGAGGATAGAATAGCAGTTGGATTCCACTTAAGCAAAAAAGATTGTTCCATGCTGTTTGAGATTTGATCCGAGGTCCCCCAATTTGGCAATGGACCACCCAGTCATTCCCCCCACAGTAAAATGTATAAGTTTTCAGCGCACGTATCCCTCCAATGTAAAAAGGTTAATGAGTAATATACCGCACGCACACTAATATACACCCACTTGATCTGGTCGTGCTATAGGGTGTGTGGATTCAATACAAATAAAAGATTTCTTTATATGGTTGCAAATAATGGCACTCTAGTTGCATGATGTTCGTGAACAATGATATGATGTTACATCACTAACGGTTTAACTTTATGGTGTAAAAAAATTATGTGTAGAGGGAAAAGAAAAGAAAAATCTCGTACCCTGAGTGTTTATGTTAGTAATAACTATAGTTAAGTTCTTCGTGTATTAAGTTAATCCTTGTGGATATGTCAATTAAAAACTGCAGTCGTTTAATAAGCGGTGATTTAAGCTTTATGTATATTTTTAATGACATGCAACAAACTAAATCATTTGTGATTTCGATCCCTTTACACGGTCTCTCAATGATTCATCATTATTTTTCCCCAACGCTCGTTTGTTCCCGTATTGTTAAATTATGCTTCCTCACTGGCGTTGTCATCCATTTCGCTGACGTTTCGTTCTCGCCTACTCACAAACTTTGAAAGTTTCGAGCTTTTGAAGTTGAGCGGTATTGCCGCGTGAAATAGACGGAAAGTTTCCGTCCCTCTTTCCGTTTAAACAATACGTAGATTGCCTTAGATGTATTCGACAGGATTTTGTGACGCTTGTCGTGTTTCATGTGTCATCTCATATGACACTTTAATTAATTTATTTCAACACTAGATTTCGCCCGCGACTCCGTCCGCGTAGTATTGAATAAAACAAAACCAAGTAGCCTATGTGTTCTTCCAGACTATCCTCTACATGTACCAAATTTCATTGAGATCCGTTCAGCAGTTTAAACTACAAACTCTAACAAACATCCATCCATCCATATAAACTATCACATTTATAATATTTGTAAGAGTAAGATATTTTACTCTGTTCACAACTAGTCGTAAACTTAAATCTAATATAACTAACAAGATTTTATAATATCTTTACTGTACTGTACTGATATACCTGTTACTAATATGACGTCCCGTAAATCTTGTCGTGCTCATGCACTAAGATCAATTTGACTTTCGCTAATGTCCCAAGTCTCCTTTCGAAAGGTAACGCTGGCCATGTTTAGACATGTTCATGGAATACCAAATTAATAGCTTGACTCCGTTTGATCTTTGTTCGTGCGCCGCAGTGGGGCAACGTACAATCTTATTCATACGACATCGCCTTATACGTCGTAGAGTAAATTCTATAATATCACGCAATTTATTGCTCGCCGTATTGATAAAGACAACCGGTCGTGACCAAATCTGTAAAATTTAATTTAATGCGTAGTTTTCGCATATCGATCATAAAATGTGAGTAAATATTGATAGGTTTCTTCGAGGAAATGAGATGTTTGTATTGTATAACAATGTGGTAATGACGAATAACGACGTGAAAATTCGTCGACCGTGTTTCCACGTAAATCACAAGAATAGAGTTAATTCACGCCGCAGGCCTCCGCCCGAGTCGTGTTCCTAACCTAGCATCAAGATAATCGCTCTG
The DNA here is from genome assembly GCF_000836215.1 of Papilio polytes. Lineage (NCBI taxonomy): Eukaryota > Metazoa > Arthropoda > Insecta > Lepidoptera > Papilionidae > Papilio > Papilio polytes. The sequence goes on from NW_013526471.1 coordinate 1,126,890, forward strand.
CTGAATGCCTGTTCGACCAATAATTGGAATGTAGTCTGTATCTATCGGTGTAGATAGATGCTATACTCAAGTTTAGAATTCGACGTGCACAATCATATATCTCGGGTATCAAATTCTTGTACTTCAACATGTTGTCGACTCCTGACTCTTCTTGTTTGATCAGGTGAAGATCCAGTCTGTCTCGTCTTTCTCGACAAAAAAGAGCTATGTTACTCGATACCTCTTTTAACGAGAGCATTTCTGGTTCAACGTAACAAGGATACAATTAAAAGTAATTTAATGTATTTGTTAACCGGTTGTTTGCCAATATCTGAAACTTGCGATCGAATCGCTTCGACCAGTTCGTATTTTAACACTGCCCCATATAGTCTGAATCCATATTGCATAAGTTCCTTCAACCCTATCGGGCGGGCTCCTAAACGGGCCGAGTACCGTCGTGTAAATTGCTGGCTCGCGTTGCAACGCCACTTGGCATCTGCAACTATCACTTTTTT
>NW_013526471.1:1127493-1136182 GCF_000836215.1 Papilio polytes
GGGGGGGGGGGGTTTCCTTGTATTTAAAGTGATAAATTATTTCTTCTATTTACAATTCAGCATATACATTATCAGAGTAATTTAAATTGTTTTTTTTTATATCGTCTTTGCATAGCATTGCATGGAATAGCGAGATAACTGTAAACGTCTTAATTTTAACTGCATTTAGCCGTCGTAAAAATAACATTGAATGCCGTAAGATATAAAGTGTGACTGAGCTATTGAAAACATTTAATCGATACCCACTCCATCGGTATTCATTAATCGATATCGCCTGAGAATACTTTCAATAAATTAATCGAACAACGGCGCTTCGAGGTTTACGATTTTTATTAAATTCCCCGATTAAATGGCTGCCGGTGACGTTTAAGGGAAACGGCGCGATGTTATCGCGGCGGGTCGACACCTCTGTAATCCTCTGCTGTAATTGCCGCGATCCCCTCCCCTCGCTCCCCTACCGTGTACCGTGGCCAACACGCACGCGCGTTTTTGCTTTTCATTGCTTTTGTACGCGACTATACTTATCCTAACCCATGAATTGTTAATCAGGACACGTTTTTAATTTTACTTTAATTTGATAAACATGGTATAAGTTGTTTTTCTCTGGCTACGTTTTGTTTTCTGCTATGATATTGATTTTCAAATTTAGCTTTTATAATACTAATAAACCGGTCAATTTGGCAACAAAACATACGTGTACGGTCCGTGTGACATTTCCCTAATTAAGTAATGTGCTAAAAACTAATTATAATATTTTGTCTAGATCATTAAGGCAGCGATGAACTTGCACCTGCTTTGCTATAAGTCTTCTAGTAAAGGTGCTTTAGATAACCTTTTCATTTGCCTTTCCCATTACTTACTATTCTCTGCGATTAGAGTGTATTATTGTTTAGTGTATTAGTTAGTAGAGTGTATTATTCAAATTGCGTATATTTTATGCACCCAGAATTAATTTTATATCCAATACGTAGACAGAGTTACTGTTGATTTTTATACATGACTAAATTTAGTTACATTAATCGATATCGTAATACTTCAAGTTCTAGGGAAAAGCTTAAATAAGTTAATAAGTTTTTTTTTTCATTGAATCTAAATAATGACTTTATACATCGATATCCTTGGGAAGTTAGCAATCTTACAAAGCATAATATTATTACGATATGTCTGTCGTAATAGAGCCGGTTGCTCGCAGCTGTTCTCAGTTATCTTAAGTGGTTACCGTTCATTACAATATCATTATTAAAACTGTTAACTTGTGTCACATTGTTATCGCATCCGCGACTGAAACAAAGGGTATTGCCAGTTATTAAATTGAAGTTGTCGCGCCACGCCCTTCATTCGAGTGCTGAGCCCCTCATTATTGCTGAGCAGGTGCCTCGCCTGGTGCCACGGAACCAGACTCCAGATCAATGTTACTTAACTTGTAACTTAGCAGTTTGTGAAATTATAATAGTAAACTAAGTTGATTTAAATTCTATGACAACTTAGGGATAGAAAACGAATCGTTATACCCTTTTTAAAATTTGTCGTGTGACAAAATGTGACTATTAAAAGAAATATTTCAGTAGACACTGCATATAATTTTGCCGTTGTATCGGCACCCAGTTTAGCTATTTCCGCAAATTCAAGTGGCTGCTTTCTATTTGTCACCTTATAATAAAAGAACGGAAAGCTTTTTAACGATAAAAAAGAAATAACTTGTTAGTGAAAAACTTCTCCTTTTTGATGTCGGAAAATAAAAAAATATGTGTGGACGGTTAAGGAGCTGTCGCACGAGGCACCGGGCGCTGCAGCCGGCATCAAAGATGCCTGCCTATAAATAACAGCGACGCGTCCGTCCGTGCTACCGAGCTCTAAAGCTGACAAATATAGCTTAAGTTATCGTCGTTGCCGTGGTAGTACAAAGTGTAAGCAGTCCACGTTCTTGTATACATTTTAATTTTTCGTAGCGTTAACTCAACTACAATGTGATGGGTTTTACAATGCATGATGTTGAAGATAATTAAATGCTTTTATTTTCTTTTCCTCATATACTTCGATTATACAATTTACGCCACGCAAAGATAATATGGCTATCTTTTGAATGTTTTATATGTCGTAAATCGAAAACATAATATTCGTAAATTAGCCACATAACGATAGAGTTATCGACGCTATTTATAAAACAAAACATCATCGAGCAAGCAAGTTGACCGCAGTGTCCAGGTGCCGCGCACGCGACTGCCTAGAAAGGTCTAACACCGCACGCACCTGTCTTGGCTTGTCTTTTTTGTCTAGATAAAGGTCGTCCCAAGCAGGCGGTGTGTTGCGTGTTAAAATGTCCTTTTTGTAAATTATAATCCCACATGACATAAGACGGGAAGCTAAAGGAAAGTAAGCGTGATAAACGAGTTACAATCTTTACACGAAATAGAAAAAAAAGTTCCAAGGAATATAAATTGCGGAGTGATTCAATATTGGATTTTGACGCAACTGACCAACCTTAAATAACGATGAAATTTCACTGTTTACGTTTCTCCCAGTAATAATATTATGTCTTAATTCCAAACACTTTGCAATTAATTAAATATTATTATGATACCTGCATATGATGCGCCTTGACGGTTCACCCCTCCGACACGTTCAGGTTTATCGAACGATGATTAGCGATCTGCTTTCGTATACAAGCACCTGCCTTAAACATTCATGTTAGCTAAACGTTATTGCCGATTATTACACTCTACGTTATTTTTTATTATTTATTTGTAATGATTATAACATAAATGTAAAGCAGCGATCGTAATCTAATAACCGCGTTGACTTTCTGTGTGGTCAATATTACGAGGGTATAAAAGGGTGCATTTCTCATGCAGAATAGCGTTCAAATGAAGTTTCATGGTGTGACGATCAACATTCTATTGAACTTGGTACCGAGTTAATTCTACGAGATAGTTTACTACAAGTAAAAGTAAAAAGTATTCCATAAGTAAAACAATAATAATGAATCACACAACACAGTCTATTGTTTGTTTACAAATTGGTTGTGGTTAATTTGTGTATGTTGAGATACTGTTTCAGTGAGAGTCTAATAATTATCCGTTGTTATTGGATTGAGGACTCGTCAATATAACAAGTAAGGGTAGAGAACGTGTAGGGGGCGCAGCTGTCGCATGAAGTCGCCTCAGCGATAGTATTGTGCACAGGACAATGCGCTGCGCTGATCAACCCGCGAGTACTCTTTTGCCCTCTGAGGGGTGTAGCGTTGATGACCTAAATATGTATTATAAATCTAGGTATACATATATACCCAAAAACGAATAAAATAGTTTTGTTTTTTAGTAAGTCGCTTAATCGACTTAAGTGTCTGGATGGTTTCAGAACCATTGACACAATAATTAAAAAGTACCTGCATATGATGTTTGAGAGGCTTGATAAGGTAGAGACACATCGTAACAGCGTGTAACGCTATAAATAATCACAAGAAAGTTTCAATAACAATTGTAATAAAGGTCGTTCGTTTCTTTTTTATTTCAACTTTATCGACTACAAAAAGACAAAGGGCAATTACTCCGATACATTGGATGTCGTCATAAATGTGCCGCAAAAACACTTTAGGGCACACACAAAAAACAAGACACACACTAAAGGGCAAACGTTTGCGCGAATCGAAATGGGGGGATTAAGTTTGATTTATACAGGAGCCGGGCTGTTGCATAATCGAGACGGCTGCATCGCGCGGGACGGGCGCGTCGAACACGATAGCATTCAGTTTTATAAACGCCATGTTTTTTGCTCGAGGCATTAATATGCATCGGAGACGCGTGCCGTCGATCAGCTGTTTCTTCTATGCTTCGTATATGGCGGGAGCACATTACGTCGCAAGTCGCAATTATTCGCCGCGCGCCGCCGCCGGACCACTTTCGCGATCTCCGCTGCGGTGACATTGACCTCTGCTCGATCGCTCGACGCTTATGTAATATATTTCGGCTCGACCGTGTCAATGGCACGGCCTTGGAGTTTTCGCGCGCCGTAGACTTTACTCGACGCTTGCGTCAATGTTGTTGTTACCGGCTCGCGTACGGCCTTGAATGTCTATGATAATAGATATTTAATCATTTCGTGCTTAAACATCCATGTGTGATTTTCACAGTTGACTATTTCGCCCGTTAAAAGTTAAAAGTTTCCGTTCTCACATATTGATTTCTCTCCTTTAATTCTTAGTTAAAAAAAATCATTGCAATAATGTTTGATTTTTGATATTGTAACATGTATCAGGAAACGTAGTGTTACGGTATTCGAAATGCGTGTTGCAATTGTTTTTACTGTCAGCCTGCTAACGTCGCTCTGCACTTGGCCATCGCGGACGTCCTACTCTTTTTACTGGCACCACCACTTCATACTTACATTGTATACAGATGTCCTTATTATGCGCTATTACGGATTTATACAAAACCTTAAATTTTATTTCCATCTAAATACGCTGCACTATTGTGCAATAAATCCGACTATATTGAGTCGGACTTCTTTGTGAACAACGTGGTAGAATACGAGCTGTCACATACCAAATAAATAATGCAGTTCATCGAAAAGTTCGCCTACACGAACACAGTAGCGTTTTGAATATAAAAGAGTTATAATAAACCCATTGTTACGACGTTATTACTCCTAAGATTTAGTGATAAAGCCACGCCGCGTCTGAGACGTGACGTATTTGGATAATTACAGAGAAGGTGCATGCCTTAGTTAACATAATTCTAACGTAGTCGTGTTTCCACTAACTCGTAAAAGTTGAAGCATTTGTCGGGCACTGCCCCCGCGACAATGTTGATTACACTCTCGATAACTTCATGTATTTTACATATATTAGGAAGGCGGATCATATTATTCAGTGACAGGTGCATTTTTAAGACCTATCAAAATTTTAATCGATCAAAACATTAGGCTATTTATAGGTTTGGTTTTTTAATGGTCTCGTTTTAGTCGGTCTGATATTTATTGTAAGTTTGGTAGTTTGATTATTATTGCAAGTTTTATATTAAATAGTAGTAGAGGTTTTTAATTGTAGCTCTACAAATCTTGTTTTCGCAAATTAAGGAGTTACCAAACAAGCTCCACATAATTTAATTACTATTATACTTGCTCTACAATGATCTTAAGATTAGTGGTCTGATTACATTTTGGCAAACTATTTCTCATTAGGGGTTAAAGGGATTAGGGTTGAGTTGATATATGAGTGTGTAATTATGTGTATTGAAGTAGTCAGGTAGGTCCGACACTTGAGACGTCTGGTCGAGGCTTCGCAGCAGCGAGGCTGATAACTGGGACGAGGGTTCAGTATAAGGTGCATTGAGGTGTGCAATCGCTGACGAAGAGGTTTAGTCATTTCTCAGGTAGGCAAGCTGCGTTTAAAAGTACGGGACGGTTAGCATTGGCTTAGTAAACAATTTTTGCGGGAGTTGTATTTATCAAATGACTTTTTTACTTTGTGTACCTAAAACTATGTAGTTTCACTAATGGCGATAGCCCTTCATAAAATTGCCATGTTTTGTGCAAATTATTTTTTTATTCGAAACCACGCCGACGGAAACGCACAACCAGTCTTTGGTATCGGGCAACTGTTGCGTTCCGATGTAATTAGCGTAGTCGTTCGTCATTTTAATTAGCCATCATGTAACATGACAGTTTAACAGGCGATCAATAAAGTATTACAGATGATTGCAGCTCGCACGGCCACGCACCTGTCTCCTCATCAAGACGAGAATTGTTCTGCTTCGACATTTATAGTAAAGTTTGCTAGCACATTGGTAGTATTCAATTTCCTAAACCGCTTCATAAAAAATGTTGCTGATATTATATCGCTAGTGCGATTCCCACGCTTTTCTATGCTTCGATTATTTTTTCAACCAACGCGACGGGCCGTTAATCGCGTGACAGAATGCGGATACTAATCTACTGATTGCTCTACAATAGTTGCACTTAAAGTTATCACGATAAAGCTCTCAATGCCTTGCCCGGAGGGGGAGCAGAAATAAGTGTTCGTCGCGTGTTCGACATCCGATCGTACCTTCAAACATGTAACTTGATTTAAATTACATTGTTTTGAAGCTATACATACATATGTAAGTACAAATTGCAATGCGCATCTAACGATAAAGCAAGTGGTGTTTTTAGAAAAAGTATCAGGTATGCATTGTAGGATTTATCTACCTTCATGAACGATGGAACACGTTCTGATAATGAAGAGATTGAGAAAGAGAGAGAGAAAGAGAAAAAAACGCATATGAAATGGATATTAGAAAGAAATAAGGAAGCTGTAAATTGGTGCAATTAGGATGTGCAGTTAGGGCGACAATTTGATAGCATCGCTATTGCTCGCCGTCGCTAGTATTGGCGATAAACACATACGTCGCGATCGCACGTCGCAACAAATATTCAATAAGCAACTGCTATTGACTTCGCCAATGTCGTTTTCCCAAATAGGATACGGGATAAGTTCAACTCGGCATTTAACTTTGTACTCTATTAAACACTAGAAATTAAAACATGTTTATGAGAGTAAATGAAAAGCTTCTTCGGTTTTACACAGTTGTGTTTTGAATGGTGTTACCGATTGTTGAATCACGCGAGCTGTTCGGGGCTGATCCCGCGCCCTCTGGATTGCATTTGTTTGAATAAATTATAAGAGATTATGTTTGTTTGTGCGGGGAGCGGCTCTTATGTTGACCTCTATATACATACCGTATGACACAGCCCGATCATAGGCATCTTTTGTTACATATTGCTAGGTAATCTTAAACCTTATCGAATCTCTGTCCATGTATTACCTTAGTTCTGTAGCAAATGTAATATGCGTACTTTTAACTTGCACTCAAGTAACAGACTCGAATGTAAAAGTACATTTCCCGCATGCGATGTGTTAATTGTATATTTCCTACTTTTTCGAATGGTTCTTGAACATAGTGCATCCGTTATGTTACCGTTACCTTTCTTCTTTACCGTAAACTATTTTTTACTCATCTTTTTTATCATTCCTTATAATGGTTGGCAAAAAAGTATATGTTATTCATTTAAAGTAAGTTTCTCTTGAAAGCTTTATATGGCTTAGGTTTTTGTGTCCCATAAATGCCCCCTACAGTCAGGTATCAAGATACTGCGATACTTTGAAACTCCCCGGCGGCAACATTTAGACAGAATTAAGCACGTTTAATCGGCAACTCGGACGTCCCGCTCCCTCCCCTGAACTTCCCTTACCTCCCCTTCTCTGTATCGTCCCTCTCTACCGCCCAATGCAACAATTTGCCAACTTTCGTACCCTACGGTTTTTACGAACCGGTATATGAAATTAAGGAAGGACTCTTTAATTTTATATAATTCTCTATTTCCGAAACGGCTTCACGTCGATCTTATTTGTTTATTTATTATGAAAATGTTATTGTTGGTTTTACCTCACTTTGTTTAAAAGTTTAATTTCAAGTTCAAATACGTTGCAACATGTTTATGTAACAAATAAATCTTATCAAAGGGATGCCGTAAACGTGTAAAGATTTCGATGTTTTGTCTTCCATAGAAACTTTTCAGCAGTGATTTTTATATTATTTGCAATAAAGAAACATTGAATAAAACGTGCAACAATTTCAATACATTTAAATAGATAGTGTAGTTGTTAGGTGATAATAAGGTTGCGGTGCGCGGCAGCCGGTGTCGACCGCAAAACTGCTCCGTTGCTGTGGCTATCAGCTGTTGCTAAAGCTACCATATTACCTGCACCATCTATTGTTATAACTTTGTCTAAAACTATCAGATTCGATGAGACATTGAGAATCTTTCTAGGAAGAGTATTTAAAGAAATTCATAATGGTAATGGTAGAACCTTCTGCAGAATTAAATAAAATTAAAATCTTCTCGTCACTTTTAAGAGATTAATTCTGTATTAAAATGCAATTGTATTTTTATAAACGGTTACGGTTTACCGGTAACATTTCCTTTGAACACCCCATCAAAACATTTGTCAGTATTTTCTTTATTATAAAAACGGTCTTCGTTTTCCTGTTTGCATGTGAATGTTTCGTATAGTAATTTTTGTATCTTTATCAGTTAAATTCCTATTTTATTTAAGAATAACACAATTATTATCAATATCATGTTCATTTAAGGAAATATTAGATAATAGATAATTGGTGTCACAGTTTATTGTACCTATACTGTACGTTTCATAACATCAGAGAAAGCTTAAACAATGCAACCTGATCTAAAATAAATATTTTTGGACAAATATTTTACCCTGATGGAAATAGAATCCGCTTCTTTGTAATTAGATACTCTGACCACTAGAGGACGCGGCAGTAAACGTTCTTGTGTGGCGCACTTCATCGACACGAGTGACTCTAAGAGAGGATAGATTTTAATATAAGAACAATTTTAATACGAAAGATATAGTAAAATACTTTGAACACATATTCAATCTAAATTACATTTGAAATAATAAAAACTGATGTAATTGTTGGAAATAATAAAAAAACTCCAGCAAACGGAATCGGACGTAGTTAGTCCAACAATCCTCGATATTCCGTGAAAAACCTTCGTAAACTCCACACGCGAATTGGCTTCGTTAGTTCGACTACCTTGTTTATTTTGAACGGCGTTTAACGAAGCGCGTATGTCATAACAGTTGGGTCGACTTTCACGCAGTCGCGGCCCACTCACACATCGC
>NW_013526471.1:1136667-1137971 GCF_000836215.1 Papilio polytes
GTGCGTGCGCGCACTCGACTTAAAAATATTGTAATCTGTATTCACAATGACTACAAAATTCGAGACAATGAAGAATCAGTTTCCATAACATAACGGTGCGACGTTCAGCGACAACTACACAGGAAGACGTCCGCTTGTCCGTCATTACGGCCAATTTACGGGAGCGGTTTCGTTGTCGCTGTTGCAATCAAGATACAGATTATATTCGCACTAGTGTGTGTGGCGGGCTGCCATCTGTCGCGCGACAGTCGCGTGCGTGCTGCCTGCCTGCAGGAGAGCGGTAGGAAATTACGAGCACTTATCCCCGGGCTATTACAGCACTCCCTGCCTCGGACACCGCTCCTTCCTTTAGCCTTGATAACATCGTACTGATGAATTACGATGTATCGCGAACCTGATTTTTAGTGTAACCGCTGGTAAAGGTGCTTGCCCCATCGCTATATAAATTGCATTTACTTTGTATGAACTGACTCAAAATTAACCGTGTACCAGACGAATATCATAGGAGCATATTAATTTGGTTAAATAATTCATTAATTAAATTTAATATAGGCCTAAGAAAACTTGTTAAATAATCATGTTCAAGTCTAAGAGTCCCTTAAGAGTGGAATCTAATAATTTCTCCGCTAAATAAATAAGTCAACCCTCGCATTAATATAGAGGTTTCCGAGTTTCAAATTACTAGACGAAATGAACGGCTTCAGGCGTTGTTTAATTCAACAAACCTTCGCATCAAAACTCGACAAAAAAGAGCAAAATTTGCACAAAAGAAACTTTTTTGTTCGATAATCTTATTTTTTTTCGTGGTATGAATGAAAACATTTGAACCCTTTGTTAGGGTACCCTCGCACGTGGGTTCGTCGCAGCGTATCCCAATCGGCATATGTCAGGGATACGCGATGTCGACGAAAGCTTTTGATTGTTATCGGCGCAGTCGGTCGCTATCTCCAATCTCTCGTTTGAACGCCAAGTAATGTGTTAAGAGGTATCAACTTCTCGCTCCATTACTTTGGACTTGGGCTAGCTTTAATTCGTATCGGCACTATAACGCTATTTGCTATGTTAGTTTACGGTTAAGTTGCGCCTTACAAATGTCGTACTTAATTTTATCGGAAAACTAAATTTATCATTTATTTAAATCTGTCGACTTCAAAGTTAAATTAATAGAACATAGGAATTTCAGTAAAAGGAAACTGGTTTGAATTATTAGTTCAGTTATTGTACACAAGCTCATTTAAAACTTAATGACCTTGTTAAAACATCTCAATAGCTTGTATTTCCAAGAATAAATTGAGTTATGAACA
>NW_013526471.1:1138048-1155502 GCF_000836215.1 Papilio polytes
GGGCGAGAGGGACGCAGGTGTAAGGATGAGGGCGTGGCAAGCAACAGCTGCCGCTCGAGGAAATGGTACAGCTCGTGGCAGAGGTAATAGACCGCGATAATCTATTCCTAACCAGCAATCGCTTGCATGTTATGCCAGCCTAGTATTAACATCCGTAACTTTACAGTTTTTGTGTTGCAGTCATTATAAATGATCTGCTTACTTATAAATAAGGACTGCTTGACTGTTATGCTAATATAAAAATAGTGAATAGAACACAATACTGCATGTAAAAGCAATCGTTGTTTCTTTTATACTGCAGTCTCCTGTACACCAAATCGTATTAGTTTTTTTAAAGACCACACAACAAGACCTTAACGTGATTACAACACTTAAGCCGCTTACTCATTTATCACCTTTTTTTTTTATAAAAATAGAACTCATTTGTAGTGATTCTTATTATTACTATTTTTAACTATATAAATAACATGTTCTTTTTATCGATAAAAGTATATCCAATAAATTTGAAATACATTTGAGACTTACGGACTACAGAGCTTATCAATGGGTGTATGTTAGTCGATAGTCAACGTCCACATTGTTTAATTAACTTGGACGTTGACCATAGCCTGCAATCCACACTAACGGTACTGACTCTAGTGGCCGGATCTCAAGCATCGTAAGACTCAATTTGAATATAACACGCATGTCGGAATGTGTCGTATGCCTGCACGGTTAATAAGTCTATAGTATGTCAAATTGTAATCGTATCTCAGCGAGAGACACCATAAAATGAGAGGAATTTAGTTTAAATTATTCATTTACATGTCGAAAAAGAATGTTTTTATTTAGATGATGTGAATTGTTTACAGGTTAGAAGCTACGGTATGAGAATAGATAAGTTGATAAAAGATATGTTGCTTTTATACGTGTGACTAATTGGACGTCAAGAGTAAAGTAAGAGGCATGTTCGTAGCATGCGTTTTTTACTTCACTTGCAGCATAGATGTCGCCATCGATGCATGGATAGGCCGTAAAATCACTTAACAAGCAAAAAGTGTATTTTCATTTTAAAAGAGAAAAAATATACACCGGTACTTGCAAGATTGATGTGAGCCTTGCCGTGCCGAATTCACGAACCATTTATTTAACGGCTTCCTATTTTTTCACCAAAATTTCCGATAAGCTCGCGGCTGCAATATTCGATAAAGGGAATCCATCTTTCGTTTCCGCTCCTTGCGCCTTTTAAAATCCTTTGATAAATTACTATTTCATGTGTGGATTTGGTGCGACGCTTGATGTCCCTTTGGATATTGGGGGTTGCGTCCACGGGGTCGACGCGAGGGCGAAGGGAGGGACCTTTAATTCAAGGCCCGCCCGCTGCGTGGATTATCAGGGAGAGTCGCAATTAGTCTGGAAACACAGAGGTCGCTTCTGCACAACATGCCTCACTCTGCCCTTATTATCATTACCAAATGTTGCATTTTCTTTACGGTATGGTTATTACGAAGAAAAGATATTTTAATTCAGGTTTATTTTTTAATCGTCATTAGTTAAAGAATATATTAAACTGTAGCTGAGAGCTTTTTTAATATACGTATATATAGATGTTTTTAAAATTGTGTACTTTTATCAATCTATTGTTTCCTTAAAATTCTCAACCCATTTCCCCTCTTTTTATTAGAAAAGCGATTGAATATACTATGTAGTTGTCACCCTATTTATTTTTTTTTGTCATAAGAATACATTGTATGTGTATTGTGAAAAACCCACCCCTCAGCCGGCTTGCTATTTGAACAGACGACTTAACTGTAATGATTTTATAAACAGGTACAGGGATAACGTTTTATTATATTTAAATATTTTGAACGTATTAAATAATCGAAACGCACGTGAATTATAATAATTATCAAATTTCAAGCAAAAATATCGTGATTTTAGAATACAACAATACACACATTACACTTCAATAATATATTCATTCACCTGCGACGTTAATAAATTAACCTCTGAAATAAGCAGTATGTCAGTCAAAAATAATGAATAATCGAATGCATTTTCATGAAGCAATTGACATCGATACTGTAATATAAAATCGTAAATATCGCCTGTGACGGAATAATCGAGTCCGCGTCCGGACAATGAAGACACGTGAATTATTACGATACGATTGCGAAACGAGGCGCACCTCGAACGTAAGGCTGCGCATACACTGAATATAAGAGACCTAGCATTATAGGTCAACCTGTTACACCTCCAGTTTTAACTTTATAGTTAAATGATACGCGTGTTGGCATTCAGTGCCTTATACTGTACTTTTCAATTCAAACTAAAGAAAGGTATTTATCAATGATGTAATCAAAATGATCTTTAAATTTAACATTTATGTAGAACAAAAAAAGTTATTTGCATAAAAAAGTTATGTAGAGGTTAAAAATATTTTTACGCTTAGCGTCTTATTCTCAAGTGTGTACGCACCCTTACAAAGTGGATGTCGCGATGTCGCGTGTATGAGTTGGTGTGGGAAAGTACTCCATTTATTTATTGTTTTCATTCGACCGCTGCAAAATCAATTTTATTAAGTTATTTTTATAAGAATAGCTAACTAAAATTGACAATGAACATTATTCATGTATTAAACTTTTCATTGTATTCACACAAAAAATAATTAAGTTTTTAAAGCATTCGTTTACATTTGGTAATTAAAACAGCATCTGTTATTAGAAGATAACTAAGCCTCTAATTAACATAGTTATTGCATTATGGAGGAAAAACAAATGCCTAATTATTAAACCAAAGTTGACTTTGATAGTTAATTTTATAAAAAAAAACATTGAAAATTTACGATGTGATTTATATGTCTATATTAAGTATTAAGTAACAGAACAACAAGAAAATAAAATAAGAGTATGCCAAAATGCAATAGAAAGAAGTGTTTTAGGTATAAAAAGAAAGGATAGAGTGAAATTACAAGAAATTAAAAAGATAACTAAATTCAAAAATGCACAGACAGCCTACAGACAGCTTAAATGGCGTTGGACGGGACACATGCTAAGAGAAAGCAAAGAGAAATGGACCAAGTTAACAACAGAGTGGTATCCAAGAGATAGCAAAAGAAAAAGAGGCAGACAAAACAAAAGATGGGAAGATGACCTCAAGAAAATAGCTGGTCCAATATGGATACGGTTGGCAAGAGACAAGATGGAGTGGAAATCTTTAGAGGAGGCCTTTGTCGGTAGACAAGCTTTTCCGCACACACAACCAGTTGCCGATAATTAAAGTAAAAATTTTTAATTGATTAGAAAAATCTATTTTTAGTAACTAGGCACTTATAATTAATTGTAACCTGAAAAGCAATAAAGGCTATTTTATTTTATTTTATTTATTTTATATTAAGTAATTTACAGTTAAATATGAATTTCTAGAACTGTCATGTCTGTTGATATACAGCTACGATATTTTTACAGAATTACTGTAATGGTTTATAGTTTCGTACTTCTGATGAATTTATTTGTAAAATATATTTATGAATTCCATATAAATGTTATTTTCAATTAATTTTAAAAGTGTTCATTTATCCATTACGCTTGTCGCACACTCAAAATACAAATGTATATTTTTATATACTAAAGTACAATTAATTCATAACGACTGTATTTTGCTTGTTAGAATTATTGGTTTATTACGTTTATCTTATTTATATTCAAGTGGTTTAGTATACGTTTAGACGTCTATAAAATAAATCTTTATATTTGGGTCAATACAAGTAATGTATTGACGTAGAAGTAAACTAAAGTTAACTGTAATGCTTAATGTTTATTAAAAAACCAAGTACTAGCTACATTTAAATATAGATTTATGCAACTGTTGTACACTGTTAAAGAGATATATTTTGTACCTATTAACAATAAACAAGTATGATCTCGACAGTTGATAAATTAATCTATCACATTGTTATATTTGTCAGCGGCTTGTCGTTTTTTTCTTAACTCTGTGCGACGTCAGCGTCCATTCATTAAACATGTGTAGTGTAGTGTAGCGTGGTGTATTGTAGTTGTACTGGCACAATGGGCACGCTAATCGCGCGAGCGGATCGCGATTAAATAATAATAGTAACGCCGATCGATAGCGCGCCATCTGGACAGTTCTCGTGAAACTTGAGAGATAAGTGCGAGGGTTTTAGAAACAGGGTTCTGTGATTTGAATTATTGTTTAAAGGTTACAGAGTTGAATACAAGATTGGCTAATGTTCTCTAAGTCCTTTAAGCTCATAATTGTGGAATATTGGATCAAGATGATGCTTCTTATAGTCGTTTCCTGGTGCGCACTTTAATAGGAATATGCGTGCTAAAATAAATATTAATGCTTAAGATTTTTATTTAAAGGCATCTGCTAAGATTTTGACTGAATCATTTGTGTATGTGTCATGTTTGTGTGGTATATGACTTATTTCTAATTAAATTTTGGAAAAAAAAAATCGATGTAATCGCCCTTTAATTTAGCCCACGACAGTTGTATCCATGTCAATCGCGATCGCCAACCTCCGCGTCGAGCCTCATGCATGTGCACTTAATAAATTTAGCACACAATAAATTCCCCCCTCGCGCCGCCGCCCCGAGCGCTCAATATTGCATTAATGAGAGGCCCCAACAATGCTATTTAATTTTGAACCAAAAGAGTCGACTTTATATCACAACCGACTGCCATTTACGGTCCCTTTGATCCTTATTGTAATAGTTTAAGGTCGGATTTGATTTAATAGAGTCAGAAGTTAGTCGACGCGACGTAAATGACAAGGGTTGCCTCTGAAGTCGGGGGTGGCGCGTGCATTGCGTATTACCTAAATAAATAGCGAGTTTGCTCGCTTCCCGCTCCGCCGCCGTCTCGCGGTTCCCACGAATTTGTTTTAGTTTTGAAACCTCGCAATTGAAAGTTGATAAGAGGTCTTATGGGTTCACTTTAGAGATCTTTATGTGTTTGTATTTTAGGCTTGAGAAAAAGACCATTTAATTGTAAAAGTGAAATATGAGAAGTTTACTTTTAACCAGCCGCGTTAACATTGTGTCAATTTCAACATTATAAAGGTGTATTAATTTAAAGTTGTCCTTGCATTTTACGATATTTTTGGATTAGTGAAAACACTGCCTTTTCGTGGAGCTCGTCTAAGCTTCTCCTAAAAAGTTTTATATTTATAGAATCAGCTTTTTTATTGTTTATATATATTTCTTACCAATTGAAGTGAATACATAATTACATTTGTAGCTAGGACACAACTGTAAAACTATTACAGTGAGCTATATTTTCAACCGTGTGACATAATATAAATGCACATTTACAAAATATAACAAAGGAAATTAGCATAATCCAAGATGCACACGTGTCCAGTCGCCACGCGACCGCTCCCCTACAGCTCTGCTCGCATGTGAATCTGATGAGATTGTACTCAGCAGTTGACGGACTGTTGGCAAATATAGAAATTAGAGGGGGACACTATCCTTACATTTTTTATTCATTGATGACTTCCTTTGTTACAGCTTTTTTTATTTTTTAATAGCACGTGCAAGGGATGATCGATCTGTTTTGAATTTAGAACACTTAGTTTTTAATAATTTGCATTTTGAACCTCACTATATACTTCGAGAAATTGAATCTAATGAAATCTTTTAGAGTCCTAATACTTTTCGATGTCAAACTATAATATGATGTTAATTGCCCACATCGTGTTTTTGTAAGATCTTTTACTTTTAATTGCGTGGATAAAAGCATCTGGGCGTATGTTCATATCCGCAACACGCAGGATGCGGGAGCGGCTTAATTGATGTTTAATTGGCTTCAAACAGGAAAACTTAACTTAATCAACTTGATAAGTCAATTCGGACTTAATTTAAAAACTCATAAAATGGTAGCAACATTTCATTGTTGAACGAAAGTCTGGAATATTCTGTCTCGTGTAGTTTTACTTAGAATCTACTTATAATTATCTATTTTTCATATTTGTAAATTGTAATATTGAAACTTCGTCAACGTGAAATTAAAATCAGCCCAGACGTTTTTGAGTTATTTCAATACATAAAAATAACACAAATACAAATCTTTCCTCTTTATATTATTAGTATAAATTTACAATACAATACATTCTCCAAATGTGGAAGAGATGCAGCGCCTGACCAGCACTCCGAGGTCCGCTAAGTAAACGATGGGCCCACTCCAGCGCGACTCTAGAGAACTCTCGAGTGCACTTGCAAATGATAACTGCACTCGTCTCACACCTGCAGTGCTCGTGGTTTGGTGAACACTGATATAACATTTAGATTCATGTTTTCTCGTATCAATTTTATTAACTCTTATTTTATTTATAACTGACAGCTTTTGGCCTCATTGACATTTAACAACAGGCGATCAAGCAGAAATACCTAAATAATTTATATACCGTAGCAGAAAAAGTAAATATAGCTTAGTCTACTTCAAGAGCCATAAGCATTCTGTTTATTTATATGTAGTGTTGGTAATGTAAGTTACAATCGGTGGCAGCGGTATGATGTGTCAGGGCCGTGAGTCGGCGGCGCACGGCACCCCTAGACTGCTTACAATGATATAATTCTAGATCGGGTTTTGAAAACAGATGTTACGTTTATAAAAATAATGTTATACATTTTAGGTTCTGGATTACAGATGGGATTTGCTTGTGTTTTACCTTAGTTAGATATAGTTTAATAACAAAATTGAATGTACGTTTATATGTTCATTATATTAAGGTAGTTAAGCTATATCATGTAGTAAAATAAATCAAGTCATAAATCATTTTGCTTTTACAGTAATTAAATAATTTAAGTTACTAAAAAGTACAATAAAACTCAAATAAATATCTTGTTGCCTATGATAATAATATGTCGATAAAAAATTGTAATGTCACATCTATTAAGTGAATAGGTCTGTGGGCGCGGCCCTTACGTTAACTCATATTAGGTTAGCAGGGTCCAGTGGCGCTGAGGGCGGGGCACAAATATCGATCAGCAGTTTGATTGATAGTCGCTCGTTTAGCTTCCTCCCGCGGTGTCGGTCGCATTCCGCCCCGGTGCGCCCAGCATCTGCCTCAACTAAACTGTGCGTTGTTTTTGATAACCGAAGCTTCGACTACGCGACGCTAGATGGTGTGGATGTCGCGCAAATAGGTGTGACGGTAAAGCTCCATCGATTTATCCACTTTTGCTATTTTACCCTTGTTTTCTTTTTTACGGATTGCAATGTCATTTTGAAAATAGAAAAAGTCTAAAACGGTGCCGTTTTAGCACACTGATAGTGGCGATTTTTTCGAAAGGGAATACCGTTGATTCGAACTATGAAGTTTAATAATAGGGTTAGCTCTAACAAGTCCGTGTCAAGCGCAACGTTTGCTAAACTAATTTACAATTTGTAGTGTTGCAATAGGTGTGTTTTGCTTTTTGTTGCTTTGATGTTTTTGGTTCATTGCAAATATATTAAACAAACGTACTTTATTTTACAATATCACTCTTGATGAAATATTGAAATAAATGTAATATAAACGTTTTGTTAAATATTAAAATCTCACCCTCAAAATCCTAGCGTGTAGACATTTAAAATGAATAAAACGGGTAGCAAGTAAGCCTCGTTGATTAAAGTGAGGCCTATTTTCACGAGGCATTCATCATTATAAGAGTTTGTAAAGTTTTAACATTAATCAGTTGAGACTCAGCTGTTGAAGGAATTCCTTGGAGTCCGAGAACGAAACCGGGGCGACAAGTAGGCTTATTGTGTACCCGAACAATGTTTCTCGAAACTCTTAATCCTTATTCCTATGCAATAAGGTACATAATAGCGAAATCTAAATTTTTCTTTTGAGAGAAAAGCTACGTAAGGGTTGACAATTGCAGGATTTATTTTTGTATCATAATAGCATTTAGGGTTCCCTTATTTTTTAAAGTCAAACTCAAAGCCGGTTTATTTTCTTTTGTAAAGATTGCAAAAGTATTGTAGATTTATGGGTTTACCTACCTATAGCAGTTCAATAAGAAAATGTTTCATAATAATAATTATTATTAACTGAGCGCCCAATATAAAAGTAAAAAATGAGATCATGTCCTGGCTGTGTCAATTGAAAATCCGTAATCTCTGTCTACCCCTCTGGCCTAACATCGTGAGCGTTTATTTTTGTGTCAAGTGGCAGCCCTGTGAGCCTACAAGGGATTGGCTCATTAATCTCTGGGTGTGTGACCACCGCGCCGGCGCGCTGCCGGCTTCCTTTCATTTCGGGACACAGAATGATGCATTAGAGTCAGACCCGCCTCCCGCACGACCCTCGCCTTTGTAACGACCTTCAATGGTATCTCTAACTCGTATGTGAAACTATAAGCTCTATTGCCCGATCCTAAATTCTGTTAATTTATTAGGGAAGTCAGAAAGTAGCCTAGGTTTGATTATAACACCATGCATAGATCCGATTCACGGCTTTCAGCAAAGATAGGCCCTTAATCTACGTTTAAGGATATGCACGAATATATACATATTTCGGATTACGAAAACATCATTCATTAGAAGCTGATGATTACTGTTGTAATATTTAATAAAATATATTATTAAATATTACGACTCCACCTTCCCCCTGTCACATCGCATTGCCCGAATAATCAGCCGGCTTAAATTACGCTGAACTTGCTTCAATTAATTGTTGTCATACGTGGCTGGCATACAGCGTCGGCCGCGGCGCGCACACACGAGGAATAAAGGCTGTTACACAATGCACCTTTCTGTTCTCTTGCTGCGTGTTTTTGTGTCGTTTGTACCTCTATGTGTGGCCAGGACCTGCGGTGACAGCTGAGATACCGACAGGATATGTTTTTATTTGCAGTAGTCGGAATTAAACAACTAACCCCGTTGCGTTAGCTTTGCTACTTTGTATGAAAGAAGTTTAAAAACCACATGTTTTTTGGGATTGTTTTCAACAAACTCATGGTTTTTGTAATTGAGCACGTTAAGCTACAAATTCACTTCCCAAAACAAAAGCAAAGCAACAACTGCCGTTGTTAAAATTAACATAAAACAAATAGCAAACAAAGTGTATTGAATTGCGAACTATAAAGCAAACAATCCGGAGCAGCGTGGTGCGGAGCTCGAGACACGGAGATCGTAAAGCGAGATTAATTGGCGGCAATGATACGTCGCCTCGTAAACCTCCAGCCAGAGCGGGATATAAATTATATCGATTCCATTAGCGAGAAATGTTGACGGCGAAGAGAAGGGACAATAAAATTAGCAGCCGAATTGTGAAATGCACGAAGATCTACCTCTTCTTGGATTTACCAACACTTTGTATAGAAGTCTAATAATAGTGAAGTGACCTTTAATTCAACAGCGTTTTGTCGATCCCATTCTTTTCTAATTAACATTGTTTTAATGTTATCATCATTAATGCTTAGGTTTATTTAATTGTATTATTTTCTAATTACATTTGATAGAAATCTATTTCCTTTGGTCATTAGCCTAATGAGCGAATAAATAAACCTAAGTCAGGTAGAGCCAGCAGTTAAAAGTAACCGGTACCGGGCAACATTACGCGACCTTTACGGTTCGCAGGCGTCATTTATCATCCACACACCTTTGTGAACACATCTCTACGCACACCTGCCCCCAAACCGGACATAATAAATTACGTGGAAAACAAAACGAGTCCAACCCTTCAGTACTTAGGGGAGGATTTGTCTCGTGCGCTCCAAGTGTCGTATTGTGCGCTAATACTTGCTTGTCCACCTTTATTTGAACCAGTTTGATTTTCTAATGCAATTATTTTTTAAATTCAATAAAATACAGTCGGTCTATGTTTCAATGCATGGCTTGTAATTCTAGCTTTGGGTACTTAAGTATTCTAAAATTAAAGACGTAAAAAAAATTAACACTTTATTTCAACAGTACGTTGTGTAGTTTAATTTTGGGAGTTTAAAAAACAATAACATGATCAATATTCGCGATTATAATAAATTCCAAACGTACAATCAGATGCAAAATAAAATATGTAAATAACCCTGAGTCCTGGTTAGTTGTTTTATTTGACTTGTGACTTGTAAAAAAGGCAATTAAATTACCCCCGCGGAGCGTTCGGTTGCGTTTCACGTTGTCATTGAGTTTCAATCAGAAGTTTTTATGCCGCCAGATGACAGCGGTTTATGGTTTGACGGCGCCCTAACGCGGACCCGATCGACAAAGTTTAGAGGGATTTTATATAACTGGTATTTCTTGATTCCAGCACTGTTGTTTGTTTTATATTGTCTTTTTTTGTAACTTTTTCTGCTTACCCTTATTATTAATGATTTCATTTCTACGTCTTTTCAAATAGATTCTCGGGAACGGTTTCATTTCCCGTAATACAAGTAGAACCAAGTTAAAAGCTTCGTAGAAAATTTATATTATTCTTTATTCTAAACTTAGTATAGGTAAATGCTTTCATCCGCCTTCATAGTAATCATTTCTCGGATACATATTTAAGGATCCCCACGAGACGCTAAGCTGGCAATAACATACGGCTTCCTGCGCATGATGCGATGTATCCTAGTGGCTACTGAATTAGCGACGCGAGCTAATGAACTTGTTGCGAGCTACGTCACAGCCCGCACGGATCGAGGGGATATACGATATGAGAGCCATGCGATAACTTAAATATGGGACACGTATAGTTTGGGAATACAATTTATGGTGTGGACTAGGTATTATGAGATTTTACATTTATTCAAAAGTATTTGTGCTATTTAGTGGCATTTGAATGTGATTTGAGCACGTTTTTTATTGTCTTTCTAATTATATTTTGTGATTTGAAATAACTTTTTGTTGATGTTATCAATATCAACATTTTAAAGAAATGCGATATTCTTAAATTTGCAGTGCATACTGATATCACGTTTGCACCCGGTAATTTTATCCTTAAACAATTTAAATGCGTGGTGACTGACTAGGAAATGAATCCGACGTGTTAGTTTTCCAATTCGTTAAAACCGGACATTCGACGTAGCAGGAAACAATATAAACGTTTCAGTAACGTTTTGATAGTCGGCTTTTTTCACGTTTTATTACCGTCGAAATGCACGCTGGCTCATGGAATGCATGCGGCGGTTCACTGTTTAGTTTTGACTTATGTTCAACTCTGTATATATTTAAATCTTATGTTGTTGAATATCTTTAGTATACATTAACTTAACTGCGGTGCAGCTTTTTTTCAAGGATTAAATATTATTTTGATAATCATAGTTTGGTGCTCTTACTCTTATGAAATACTTCATGGTCACCTGAATTTGCTTTTTTTAATTCATTTAAATACATAAACGTTTCTTATTTATTTCTTTTTGTAACGCCCACGGAACTCAACGCGTATGAACTACCTAAGTATATTGATTGTGTACACTCGAGTCGGCGACGCGACGTGAATACCACGCGCGGGCAACGGACCCCCGCTGTTTCTGCTCTCTTAATACAGTTTTACTGCTGTACTTGATACTTACGATGTCTTGTTTGTTGTTTGTCTGTCCCTTGAAGAATATTCTCGATGCTTGACATTGTAATTAATACTGACTCTTTTATGGTTACAGGTATGAATGGAGACAAGTATATTGATGTTTAAATGCGACTACTCGATGTTTGCGTCAATACAGTAAGTAAGCTACACTACATAAGTATTTTTTACTTAGTTTGAAAGTAGCAAATACATCAAACTCAGAGCTTGGATTTAAAAATTGCAAACTTATCTCAATTTACCAGTTACTTTTCGTAAATTCAGATTGTCGGGTACGGTTCTTGACTATTTGATAGCGTAGTTTAGATGGTTTTTGAAAAATTCAAATTTTATAAAATTCGGAATTTCTTTTTTATTCCTATAAAATTTTATTACTATTTGTAAATTAAGGTACCGGGGAAACCCACGAATTTGTATACTTCGGTAAGAAGTATGAAAAAAATTGATATCGTATTAGTCTCGTTGCACCGGAGCATGGTTGCAGCATAGCCGGCAAACAGGCAGCGGGGCTAATCGCCGGGGTCAACGGCAGCGCAGGTACGGCCCGGCTTTTTTGTGAGCCCTACCTCCCCCCTCCTAGCCTACCCGACCCCTCCGCGCCGCTTCCCTTCCACCACGACTTGGAATCTAAAAGTCACACATGCACGAAGTTTTCGTTTTCAATTTATTCGTAAGACATCGGTATTGATAGCAAAATGTAGCCTAATGTTATCCTAGGTTCTGCTTAGTTAGTCCTGTTTGTGTTTGTTATGCAGGTAATTTTTCTACGCTGTGTTATACTTTTTAGTTATGTTTTAAGCACAAGCCTAAGGGATTGATAATAACCGTTATTCTAGTCTGTATCATAAGCGATACAGAAATAGATTTCCAGTTTTAATTCAGCAATGATCATCTTAATAATATGTAGTTCAGTTTGTAGACTTACAGACTTGAAAATACTTTTAACTTTAACTTAAACTAGTACAGAATAAGTAACAACCAAAAGTACCGAATATTCCAAAGAAAACTTTCTGACATCTACATTCTTATAAGGACAAAACAAGTCAAAATATTTACCTGTTACGTAATGTTATGCCCCATATCAAAAGTGTAATTCTATTTATATTTGGCGACACAATTCGGTATGAATGGGTGAGGTGAGAGGCGAGGTCAGAGAACTAGATCGCGCTATCCCGTCTCCCGGTCCCGCGGGAGGCAGCTCCCTCCGGCGCGCCATACAACGCAGACACCCACCACCTACGGTATACACGACACACCAATCAATAATATTCCACGTCCATTCACTACTCGCCTACAATTGATTGCAAGTCGCGGTCTAGCTAAACTTTCTTTGCTTGTTCTTTAGTTAATAAGTAGTTAGATATGAAGGTTTTATTAAACAATATATAGAGGCTAATAATTTACGTATATTAAATACGAGCGTGTTTTGTAGGTACTTTTATTTGTTAAATTTATTACTAAATAGATTACATAATGCGACTTTCGATTCCCACAATCTTACTATTACACAATTTTAATGTAAAGTTTTCTTACAAAATTAAACTAAAAGTAATATAATTCGAACCCGCAAACCTTTGATCAAGCAATATGGATTCATAGGAAACTTTTTATTTCATTGCAATTGAAAGAAGCTTACGAAAAGTTGAGAAGTTTGCATTGGAAATTTAAAAGTTTAATAAAGCAACGCGTCGATTCAGTGGCTTTCTGAACATATTAATTTACTGTAGCAATTTCCTTTCGTAAAATTTAATAAGCATTTAATTCTACATTGAATCGATGATTCATTACTATTGTGGTAAAATTGTTGCATGTATTCTGATATCTAAATTTTCGTTTGATTTGTTTATGGTAAAATGTCTTAAGCTTCTTAAATGAATGAATACCTCAAATAATAATTTAAAGGTAAATTGTAAAGAAAGTCTTTTAACTGCATGATGCAAGTATTCCAATAAGCATTAATATCCACACAAAAACTTATGGAATGTGGTTCGTATTTCCGATACGGAGAAGTTAGAACCTAACTTATCTTTCCATCTGTGGGTCCGGGATGACTTTGCACGTAACTTAACTGAACTCTGACTTGGTACATTTGACATTGAGTTAAGTTGCCAAGTTCTTGGGTCTTGGTTTAATCATGCAAGTCTTTTGCCAAGTTATTTAAACAGAATTTCATTCTCGGAGATCTATGGTTTTGAAAAGAAATGTCCCCTTAAAAGTATATGAAGAATCGTCTCGTCGTATTGTGTATGAAATCCATAAATAGTCACGATTTGACAAAAATAGTTTTCTTTTTTTATAACTTTAAAATTAAGGCGAATGTTCATTCTTTTTACTTGGAACATCAAAGGTCAATGGAACCTACGAAATACCGCAGACAATTCGGACAATTCATCAAATCTAAATGAAACCGAGTTGATTCACTATTACGATGTTCCGGACAGGTTTCACGAGCCGGCAGCGGTGACGCATCCTCAATACCAGTTATAAATACCTCTAGACATTGCTAGCATCGTACGGAACAATGTTATTGGAGGGAATCTCTTAAGCCTCCTCTCACCTAACACTTAGCGAGGCGTTGCTAAGACTAGTTAATAAATAGTTATGAGACCGTGGGATTATTTCCGTAACGACTTTTAGTGAGTCACCTACTTTAATGCTAAATTAAATAGACACACGGAATTAGAATTTCTGTACTGATCTTTGACATTTGACAAAGATTATGCAACATATAGGAAAATTTGAAGTTTTAAAAAAAATTAATTTCCATATTACAAACAAAATTTGAAAGCAATTATGTAAACCAATTTTGTTTTACCGTCTACATCATCTAAGCAATGTTAGAATGTAGCGTTAAATTTTGCAGTATTCGGTACTTTTAGCCCTGACCAAAGGTTTTTGGTAACATTCTTGTATAGATTACGCGTAAAGTTCACTGAAATGTAAGTTTTAAGTCCGAGTTTCGGTACAGTTTCGCTAGGGCATGGAGCGCAGCGACGTGGCGTTGACCCGATCTTTGTTTACAGCGCGGCCCGGTCCGCCCACGCGGGCCATGGCACGAGGGCCACGGCGCGCGGGCCTCGCTATCCGCGGCCCTGCCTCGCTGCAGTAGCCGATAGCTCGATCGCATTGATTTATTGCCTGCCGGTGACAAGATTATACGGCGATTATACGGAATTATGTCGCCGGTTATTTATTATTGAAAACGTAGCAACTGTACGTTTACAAGGGTTCAAAGTAAAGTCGTTAAGTAAAGCCGAATTGTCGCTTGTTTGCTAGATTGTTTCTATAAATACAGATAGGATTTGTAACATTGATTTGACATATTTAGTTGGACACGAGAATGTATTGTTTTGTAGATTGTAATTAAGGCTGTAGGCATTTTATGGTCGAAACTCTTGTATCGCGAAATTCGTAATCAATCAAAGGCAATTTTGAAACTTGTTTCAATTTGCATACAGGTTGAAAACAAAAAATAAATCGATCGCAACCCAAGAATCCAATCAACCAAAGCATTGCTTATTGTTTTTTTTCATCGTGTATTTGCAAATATTCACGATTTTTATACTTGTTGTATAGTCTTGTAATATCCTTATGTTTTTGATCTAACGTTACTTTAGTCAAATATTTCTATTAAATACCAGCCTGTTGATCTAATAACTTGTTACGTGATATTTAAAGCCTGAGTCTTCCAAACTTTTCCTATCCCCACTTTATAATCTAGTAGTCAAATATTTTATGTAAGGAGGTGTAGTTGCTGAGTATTTATTTACAAATTTTGTACGTAAAGAAAATTGATTTCGGTGATGTAAAGCCGGTATTACACCTTCAGTTTAACTGCACTTTATTAAAAGAGTCGAAACGTTTCGTTTATTATGGACGTATCACTCGTCAGTGTGTCACGGTCATAGAGTGCAAATAGGCCTTGGCATTACCTGGCCACCTTCTGATGCATTTGCGATGCACTTTTGATTCCGAGAAGCCTCGTCTATCAACGTCTCGACCAATTATACTAGACGTATTTGATGTTGGGAGTTTATTGCCTAATCCTACCTTCATACAACCGATGTTTAAAAAGCTTAATACGTTGATTAACTTTTTGGTTCGTGTTGCAGTAACAAATAATATATAAGCAGTCAATTTAGCTACCAAAGTATTAACTTTTGTATAAGTTTTTAAAGTTTAAGCAATAAGAAATATGGGAAAAGTACTAGTAAAGCGCCTGCAATGAAATACTCTTTTTATTGATCGATCTTAATTCAGAGTTTAAGCCGGAACGAATAAATTAGCATTTAAAGTTTACAATAAAGTCCTTAATTGAAATGAAGTGTACTTATTGAAAACATGAAGTCAGTACTACAGTTATAATGTAGGTTACTCGCTCGAGCTGTGCAGCTCGACACTAAAACGCCGGGTTTATGTACTAACCAAGGTTTCACTGTTAAAGAAATCCCCTGATATAAATTCACTAGATGTGACATGAATTTCAATTTTTTTTGATGTCTTAATTAAAAACAGTGTTTAAGCACAAACTGTAGGTATAGTTTGTAGATCAATGGCATTAAATTAAAATATATAATTTCGTTAAATTATTTAATACTTGTTTTCTTCCGTACTATGTTATACATTGTGTCGAGAATGCCAGCCATTGAGCCTATGTGGTGATACCTCCTAACAAACATCCATTTATCCATCCGTTCATCCATACTTTCGCAAATAGTTATAGTGAGGATTAAATAAAAATTAAGTAAATATTTCGTTTCTCCGTGGTCTGTGAATCTGTGCCGTATCCGTTAAAAATAATTCCTAGTTTTATACTTTATTATCCTTGCTCAGTGATTTACTGCGACCCCTCAAACTTGCGCGCCTTCCTCGAAACGTCCCTTTGTGTAAGGACTAAGTTTTTGTAAAGGCCCTTGTCTTAGCGACTGCATTGTCAGTGTGGTGTTAAGCAGTAAAACAAATGATTTGCCTTCACGACCCTTCGCTTTATTGACAATGCCTGCAATATTTAGAAATCTATTCATTGCTTCGTATTACAGAATATTAGACGCCGGAAGATTCTTTGTTTCTCTTTATTATATTTACTTATGTAATATTTTTACAGCACGAGTAAAAGTTTTCTTAATATTTTTGTTGTCATTCGTTTTAACAGGAAACCGGTTTTTATGAAAGCGTTGGCGTTTATTTTGCTTTCATTTCAATGTAATCAACAATACCGATATCCTTTGCGTTTCATAAGAAAAGTATGTAATAAAATCCTTATTTTACATTTAAGGTAGTTTTTTTTACAAGTTTTTATTAACATTTATGTTTCAACAATGGACATCATAAACACCTCTTACGTAACCGCACGACATTCCTACTGTAGAAATGTTTTAACTCGTTAAATGCCACTAACTCTCACAACTTCTCTTTAATACAAAAGATCGTAGCATATAACGTGATAAACATTACGTCCGTAGTCATGTGAAATATGCACATACCAGGTATGCTAGCGTCATCTACGCTGTGCTTTGTATGCTTTACGATGCTTGTTCTTAGTAGGATGTTTGACGCGTACGACGAACGCAACCGATGCCCGCGTGATTCCAGCACGGCTTGCGGCTGCGGTTACAATAACATTGTCCACTACTAAAACAACTATGCAAAGGTAACTTGCATCAGACCAGTCTAGTTGTTTATTTACAAGTCTTGTTTATTAGAAACGCTTTGAATTAATGCTAAAATTCATAATATCTTGTTAGTAAGTTTATGCAAGTAGTAGGTATCGTAGGATACATTTTTGTGTTAAGTTTTACGTCTTAAATGTAGCAGAGAATCAAATTGTCATGAACAGGCATATCACTTACCTTCATTTGAACATTCTAGTCGTCACTTCGCTCCGTTTTATGGTTGGTTATGGTAATGTGAGGCAGTTTGCAAGCTCTGCACATCCCGGCCGCGATATTAGCACAGTTATA
>NW_013526471.1:1155741-1158993 GCF_000836215.1 Papilio polytes
TGCACCGTCAAATCTTCTTCTTATAAGAAGGTAGGAAGGTAAAGGGACTAAAGTTATCACGATCCCTGAAGTACTGTCGTCGACACGTTCTGTTGCAACGAAGTTTTTCTTGATCGATGTGGTCAGATGTATTTTAAGTTATTCTATAGGTTTTCGATATTAATCCTATTCGTAATTAAAAAGACTGGATAAAGCTCATTATTTAATTTTTCTCCTTTCGCGATTATTTCTTCATAAAAAGGTAATGGTTAATACAAAGTCTACGTAGTACGTTATATGTTTTATTTATGAAACATGATGGAAGCCTGCAACCACTAATAGTATTCTCAGCGTGGGAATGGAGTATAAATAAATTACGTCATTTGTAAAGAAATGTTTACGTCTTAACGACAACAGTGATAATGGACATTACATTAAATTTATCTTGTAGGATAAATGTTCAGCAACTCAGCATCACGTTTGCTTTATCGTCGTGTTTGAAAAACATTATAAATAGACACAAAGCGATAGTGTAATTCCAGGGCAGGCTCGTGACCTCTTCCCACATGAATCCCTCCTAATCGAAATTGAGCAATAACTGAACCGAGTGGGCGTTTACACTGCAATAGGTTAACCTTATCCCAAACTCTGTCGGTGTAAATTTGTTGAGATTTTATCTTGTTGTATTTATTAAATTTAGTTGCGAGAAGGAAATATTATATTACGTTATTGAGATAATGTTATTGGCTTGCCCTAATAGTAGTTTCACTTTTGCGTTGTGCTATAAAGTAGAGATACAGCAAATAGGTGTAAGAACTTTTATAGGTGACATCATCAATGAATAGAATAGTATTTTAGAAGTATTGTGTGTAGATTAGAAGAACAATTACGCCAAATGCAACACAATATACAAACTCGTAAATCCATAGCGTGACAAAAGAATTCAAAAAAACTGTTCACGATGTTGCACACATTTTCCATTATGAATTTTGTAATATGAATGTTTTTACTATTCGATAACAGTTAAAGTGAGATAAAGTGTTTAAATCTATTACCACGTTGTAAATCATGTAGGTTACAAGTACCGCAAAGGTTCAAGATACGAGCACTGCAGTGGTGTGGTATTGCATGTAGTTTGTTGCAGTCGGTTGGAAAGTGTGTATTTCGGTCCATGGCCGGCGTAGGTCGGCGAATGCAAGGCCCCGTGATGTCGCAACGCTGTTGCACTTCTAATGCAACCGGTACAGTACCACCTCGCCTCGCCGGCAAACAACTAGCAACCTTCTCGAACTAGTGACGCGATAACCGGCGCAATGTAATACCTACAGCTAACTTGACATACCTTGTAATATAGACAAAGTACTCTAATTCTAATGGGTAACAGATCGTCATCTTGTATTAGAAGTAAATAAATGGTTTAGGCATCTTCATTTGTCACTAATGATTTCTAAAAGCCTTACATACTGTATTTACTTACGCAAAATCCACACCGGCTTTCCGCGAGACAACAGTTGCATTTGTAAATCATTTCCGATATTGGGCAAGTGCAAGATAAAATGAAACTAGTACCACCAAGTTCCAAAATAAAAACCGAACATGAATAAAAAAAGAACGTAACGGATATCGACGGTTATCGATTATCCATTCCATCCGGCCTGTGACCGGAAAATGTTTGACTACACTAATTAATTAACATAAATAAAATCACTGCTGAGTGCACTTCGTATCGTTAATTAACACTGATGTGACCATTTAGGTAATGATCGTTCAAGTCATCAACAAGTTGCATTTAATCGTCTAAATAACAAATATAACTAAGTGGTTATTGATCAATAGAGATATTATTTATCGAAGGCAATTATAATTAAGCATGGCGTACTACGAATCAAATAAATTATTCATTAAAAAGTCGATACAAATTTGTGTAGCGGCGACTCTATCGCTGCAATAGATGTGTCAAGTTTCAAATATTATCAGATTTTTTGTCTAGCATGGTTTCAGTGTTTTGCTAAATCCCCTTCCCTATTTTAATAAGAACCAACATATTGTAAATTACCCTTTTAACTTCATTATCTATAAAAAACATTTCTACATTAACATTTACAAAGGACCTTATATTGCAGTGAAACATGAAATACAAATATTTTTAACAATGACTCGTTGGAAGTGGTCAAGTTTTGAAATTAAAATTTTAAAGGTTTGTTAAACTTTAAAGGATTTTACACGGGTCTACCCCATTTCGTGTGTCCGGTGTGTAAACACAAAACAATGGCTCTTTTCCTCGAAGCCGGCCACTTACAAACGGCATTGTTAATAATGCCCCAGTGTCGTGCCAAATTATTATTTACGT
The DNA here is from genome assembly GCF_000836215.1 of Papilio polytes. NCBI lineage: Eukaryota > Metazoa > Arthropoda > Insecta > Lepidoptera > Papilionidae > Papilio > Papilio polytes. Next base: position 1,158,071 of record NW_013526471.1, read on the forward strand.
ACAAATAAATCCGCGGGTCTCGAGTTACGGCGGCTCAGGTATTGTGTACCAAGTCGATGTGCACACAGCGTCGTAAAGTTCCAGGTTCGCTACCGAATAGCACCATAAGCTATAAGCAACGCTTGAAACTTCAATTGTTTTACGAGTAGACACGGTAGCCATTGTGATTTGTTTGGTTGGTACACAAGCCATGTCTTAAGATCGATCATTTCAAGATAACATCTCCTAGATAAGAATAGTTACAGCTGAATGCGTTTAATAAGTGACTAAGTGTCGATAGGAAGTAAAAGTTTATTTTACAATTCCCTGATGAAGCATTACTAAGCTTCACTTACGATACGCAGTGGGAAATGGATAGTATATTGAAATACAAACAAAACATTCAGTGTACTTATGCCGGTGTAGTAATATTGAATCAACGACAAAAGGCGAGTGGTAGAAGTGAAGTGCAGTAACAACATTCCGGAATCTCGTGCGATGCATTGACATGTCCGAAGTATAACAGCTGATTGATGGACGTTCTCAATACATACAGACGACAAGCGTAGGTGTACGCTACCTCTAGTGGTGACTCATAGCTTAAAACGTCTTATAAATTATAATATGATTTCCCATAACGTTATTTCATCTTACTAGTGAAAGAAACTTAACATATATAAATTTATTTCAATAAAAAAAAGAAGTATGGTGTAAAATTTTTACAAACTTTTTACATTTCTATACAAATTTCAAATCACCAAAATACATGTTCACATCGTAATAGGAATTATTATAAATTCATTTTTTTAAAAACCTTAATTTCCTTTTTATTCGTTTTATGCTTCATAAATTATTTTAATTAGAAAGAAAAGTACACTTAACTTTAATGACCCTTGTCATCCCAGCTTCATTTTTACGAATTAAATCCATGATAAGATCTCTAG
>NW_013526471.1:1160247-1162064 GCF_000836215.1 Papilio polytes
AATACATGTTTGAACGTCAAACATAAGATCTCGGTATGAATACATTTTGTAGTCTTTCTTTGAGGGGTCTAAGGTGTTTTCAATAGTACCCTTTATCTTTGCTTTTATTTGTTCACACAATTCATCAGGTGTCTATTAGAACTACTCTTTTTATTATTTTTTTCCAAATCCTTACAAACTATTTTTGATTCAATATTTTTATGAGAAACGTAGGTATATGTAGATTAGCGTATATGTAGTATTGTTTCATATAATTTGGTTTTAAATAGTGGAATATTAAGGTTTGAAAGGGCCTTAACACCTTTTTAGACTATCAATTTTGGTATACAAATGAAGAACACATGAGTTTCTCTTCATTCTAGATTCTATAATTATTTCTTGTGAAGGACGGGTATTGAGGAAGCATTGTATATCCGGAATTGCGTTATAATTTGTTCCGTAATATAATACGTTTGATTACAATTGAACCGCACTCGCCAGGTTACTGATCAACGAGATCATCAATACAAGTAATAACAAAACAATGAATGAAGAGGGAATTGATTTAGGGAGAGGCGCGGGGCTGCGGGATGTGGCGGAGGGGCGGGGTCACGGACAGGATGGTTATCTGACAATTATGCGCTTCGCAACCTGTTGAAGCCCGCCTCCCGCACGCGGACCTAGCCGCCACTTTAATTGGGTTATTGACTGTTTATTGATTTTGTTAATTTCAATTTTGATTGATGTCTAAAGTGTTACCTATACTTTTCGTGTCTACCATTATCGATACGCTAGAGATTTTTGTATGCTCGTTGTGTCATCGATATTGTTATGTCAAGAAAACCAACAAAGCTTCGCAGTGTTGAGAATAAAAATGTACTTTAAGCCTTAAGCTTAGCAAAGTACGTAATATGAATCGCACAAGGCATTCAATGTGTGTTTATAAACATAAGGTATTACAAAGTTAGCGTAATATGTGCCGTTCGTAGTATAGTATTGTTTACAACACTCGGTCTCGATAGAGGCACGTGCTTTCCAATAAAAACTTTGGAGGTCAAGTGTAGTAGGCTTATTTATATCGGGACGGGACTAGCGTCTGCGGGGGCGGTCATTAACTGGGTCGTGGGGGCGAAGACCTCGCTGCCTCTCGCCCTCACCCCAGAGAGTGGTAGTGGCGGGGAGGTTTCGCTTTTCTCGCAACTAGACATCGGCTACTCTCGGCTTTCCTCGATTTCCACGAATCGTCCCGATGTTTCCGCGAACGCGATAACTGTTTACTTGCTCCCCTCTCACCGCCCCGCGCTTTACGGCCACCTCAGGGGGATTAATTTGAAAGTTCTCAAGCATTAATACGCGTCGAGCGCAGTTTTCCCTTTTTGCGGCTACAGGAGGAAACGCCTCGAGTTTGGACCTGTCAGCTAGATTACATTACGATATTTTACTTTTATAATTTTTCAATATTGGATGAATTTTTGTGCAATTAATGGTTTATGTTTTGGCATATTTATGAGTATTTTTTTTTATTTTTAAAGGATTTTATTGTAAATATTTTGGGAAGCTGTAACAAAACAAATTTTACAAACTGTATCGTATAAATTATCTGCTCTTCACACATGCTCTCAAGATATGAAATTATGCAATTATACGACTGCAATTAATTCAAGCGTGTATGTAAATTTGGGTTTTTTGTAATTCGGGTTGTTTGGGCGCAAGGCGAAGGGCGCAGGGTTCATCACGGAGCCGCGCCGCGCCGGCCGGGCGACCCGACCCTATCGAATGTATGCATAATGTTATTTAATTATGCAAATTGGTGATGTGATGACGCTCGCGATGCAACC
>NW_013526471.1:1162096-1185184 GCF_000836215.1 Papilio polytes
TATGCATATTATATTCTCTTGTTCTAGGTCAAACATTAAGTCTGATATTACTTTCCAATAATTTTAATCCTGAAGAACTCCTATGGTTGCATCAGAAGTTGTTGAACATTTTAACTACATTTTGTTATTAAATAGATACCGTGGAACTGTTCCGTGTCAAGCAAAAACTAAAACAAAAACTTGGCCTATTTAAAGAGATAAACACCGCAACTCTCGTACCTGGCCGTAGCCTACGTCCGTTACGCTATACATAGGCCAGTCGTAGTCGTGATTACGCCGTCGCGCCACGGAGCCTCGCGCTAATGGATGTGTCATTAGTCATTAGGTAAAGACCGGCCGAACGACATGCCATTACTTTCTTCATGATCGCCCATTAAAATCATATTACACGTGAGATTGCCATGCAAAGTGCGTAAAACACTTCGATTATTAATTGACACGAAAAAGAGAGTGAATTAACATGTTATAAGCGGTGGGCACGCAGATTCCAGTAATGATAGACATTGGTTGACGAACAGTGTCTTCCCTGAGACAACGATAAATCCATGGCAAAAACTCTAAAAGGTAACTTGATTGTGCTTCATCGCAAAATCACAAGCACTACTTGAGATTTTATTAATTTAAAGTTTCCCGAAATTAAAATATAATTTTAATTAAAAAAATTTAAACTCAAGACTTTCAAAATGTCGATATTCCGTTGATACCGTTTTGTACACTTTTACAAGGTTAAAGGGTTAATGTTACTGCGTTGCCGTACAGTTGTTTCAAGTTTGGCAATATTTTGAATGAAGTCTCAGACAGAGTTTTTGCGAACGCGCCTTCGCGATATTAACGTCTTAATAACCAGTCGATGTGTGGCGCATGTTTGCGTCGCTTCTAGCCGTTTATCTGGTAGGTGGCGTGCGATGACGCGCTGGCGAATAGTGTCCGGTTGCGGCAGGTCAGTGTCCGCGCTGGCTCATTACGCGGCTCTATATCTGTGTACCGCGCCGAGCCACACCGCACCGCGCCTAGCGCCCGCTTCGCTTTCAATACTGCGCTTTTGCAACGCTCAATGCGATTGTTGGCCTTTGTGTTTGTTTGTTTTTGTTTACCGAGCCGATATGTATCTTTTAATTGTCGAAAAATCCAAAAAGCCCGCTATCGTTTTGCTTGTTTTAGGTTTTATCGAACAACGTTTGAGTCAATAACAGGATTAATACAGTTCTGAATTTGAACTCTTAACTCTTCGAAATTATCAACATAATCTTTATGCACCTTCCCGAAGCTCTAACTAGTTAATGAAAATTCATGTCCGTCCTGCGGACATTTTTTATATTTAATAATATCTATGGTCTGAATCTGATTTATTACACTTTTGTAATTTTGATGTTTTACATGGGTCAGTTTAAGGTTTTTACATGGTTCTGTGAACACAATCCAACTGCATATTCTGTTGCAATGAGCCCGCAGGACATCGTATGTTTAGTTCGACTCTTGCGTGCGTAATAAGCAATTTAGTTATTGCGTTGGCTCGTTGGAGCCGAGCTGAATTTATGTACGCAACGCAATACGTTCATTATCTCAAACACCACCGCTGCCAATTGTTTATGCATTGATTATTAGATAATGTGTATGAATTGAGTGGACTCACTTTCTATTATGTCAGCTGTTGTGTTGCTTTGCATTAGGAGTATTGAATCATTTTGTCATCGGTTGGGAAATACTTTACCCATTTGCCACCTCTTTTGAAGTCATTGTCATGGTATAGAGCCGCCATATCTACACAAACTGTTTCAAGAAAGGAGACACCAAATTAAAATATATTTGTTTATTTATTTTCAGAAAGCGTTTTTGCAGTCCAACTTATTAACATAAAACATGCAATCGTAGGTAGTTGCCTCTCAAGTCCTCCGGCTATTGAATGCTATCGGGCTTCAATAAATTCTCATGCAAATTTCTACTTATTAATGGGTGGATGGCCCTAACGGCTGAGGGCAANNNNTATTGCGTAGGGCACTCTAATGCAACGCATATCACAAACACTTCCTTCTCAGAACATACGCAAATGATTTCAATTTATCAAATGCTAAGGTGTTTGCAGTTAATGTGGTACTCTATCTGTACTCTTTAGGTCTATGTCCTTAATTACCGTTAGTTAAAATCGTATTATCTTTTTGTTCGAGCCTAATAGATTTACTTATGGTAATGGCATTAATACAAATTGTATGTTGTGCAAGATATATGAATTATCGCTGAATAATATAAAGGTTTATGGACTTTTTTTTGTACACACTTGTTTATTGATGCTAGTGAGTCAGCATAGACATAGAGTGAATAAGAAATTGTAACGCATCTTAGGTTTAACATAATGGTTACCTCGAACAGAGGAATTATATGCCTAAACAGTAGAGTAAATATGTTAGGCCGTATAGATGCCAGATAAAAGTTTATCTAACAATAAGGACTAAAGGCAGTGTAAAATAGTTTACAATCGTCCCACATATGAGGCCGTATCTGTTTTATTGTCTACTTTAGTGTTAAATAATGCTTATTCAAGTAACAGTATTGAGACGTGATTTACTAAGCCTTGACTTACTGTTAGCAGCTGTGCGCTGGCTTAACCGTTGGATTTAAACGCACAGATTTACAGCTTCCTGAATTTTCTTACTTATCGTTTATCTATTTAACGCCTATGGACGACAATTAACGATTGCTTGGACATTTTAGACTGGAGTTATAACGGTAGTGCCTTTAAAGCCGTTTGTTTATTGCAATCGTTAACTTTTATTGAGTGTTGGGAGTTATGAAAACTTTAATTTTTAATCTATGTTGACATAGTGAGTATTTTCAGTATTTACGTGAATGTAATGTAGTTATTTTAACAGTGAGATGTAATTTGTGTGTCTTAGCAGTACAGTCAATGAATAACCATAATAGTGGATTACCTGTATATAACCTTACGTTTCTGAATTTCTCTTACAAACCATTGCGCTATGGAGTCAATTAGAAAAGTTTTGGAAAGTCGCGGATATCCGCGGTATTCCACTTACAGAAAAATATGCCTTGTTATTTAAATATATACAAACTCTGTCTTTTTTTTAAAACAACCAATCGAGTACAGAAAAATGTGTAAAAGACGGAATAATAGTAAAAAGCAATCATGTATTACCACAGATCGGTCTATTATTCGTACTAACACATTTAAACCCTTTGTAATATTGATCCGCGACAAAATGTGTATCAAAAGTCAGAACTGTAGACTGTAGCTTATAATGTGCAATACCGCTAGTTTCCCCAACTGTACTCTGTCTTATGTTTGGACTTGTTAACAACAACAAGGTGTCCAAGTAACAATGGCGTGTGTTTTGTAACATTTCTTCTGGAGCCCAGCTGTCCGCGACCGGCTCGCGCGCCATCTGCCGGCCACCTGTCCTAACTTTCCAATGCCTCATTAAAATTATTTAATTTGTCTCGTTATTGCCGCGATGTGTTTATGGAAATCGGAAAGCTATTGAACCTTAATTTATTAAGTGTTTATTAATGTGTGAATTGAATTACAAGGGTGGATGTTATCTGATTTCTTTTGTAATTTCATTAAGTTTATTTCTTTATTATAACTTGATTTCTATGCAAGAGTAATATTCGGTTCGCGTAAGATAAAAAACGTCCTCATTATTGCAACTTATAATGATGTGTTTAATATTGTATTTCAATTCAAAACTAAACTTGATTCTAACGTATTTGATTTGTCGATTTAACCTTATTTTGAAAATGTTCAATACTTTGAGTGCAATACATAATTACTAAGCAAGTTGGGCGGTTTCACCGAGGTGTTTAAAGTCCCGTTTTCATAGCAATAAATATTTAACTCAACTTGATTTGTCCTAAAAATCAATTTTAGGTAATATTTCAGCACTGGTGCCTGTTGCTTCCTTTGAATATTATAAAAAAAATTGTTCGTTGCTTTACCCATCAACCAAAGACGTTAATTTATGGTAAACTATCTTTTACAATATAAAAACTTTTACATATCTAAACATTAAAACCTTATTATGAGGGAAATTAAAACAAATATAAACTCGGATTATCGTCAATAAATAATGCCTATGATGTTATAAGTACGTTTTAATGTGAAAACCATTCTGTAACTGACTGCTAAGTTATTTGGTCTTACACAAATGTAATAAACGTTACTGGCTGGAAATCAGCGGGGGCCGGAGGTTTACGACGAGACGCTAGCAGCTGTCACGGTTACCATTATAAAACTTACTGATTTAACTAGCAGCTTGGAATAATAATAAAAAGCTTTGTTCAATCATATATCAACAACCTATAATTGAAAATTGAACTAAATTTTTTAACCAATAGTTTCACTTCTTTAATATGTGACAAAAATGTAATTTTACCCAAAGATCATCAGCAATAATACAGAGAATGTTAAATACCTCGATCTGTAGTCGATTGTTCATAACTAAAAATGAAATTGGGTTCCAATTATTTACAACAAAAATTGATCCTTCGTGGTATCAAACGGGGCGAGTTTCGGTTGCGAAGGGCGCCGCGCGGGGGCGGGGCGGTGCCGAGGGCGGGGGAGGGGCAACAATGCGGCCAGGGTATTGATCCGCCCCCTGCCGTCTACACTCAACATTAGTACGGACACACGAACTTCCCATCTCAGGAACTTTGCCTAAAATTCTTCGACATAATCCCGAAAACTACGAAGCCAATGGATAAATGTAAGCGACCTCGATATAATACACTGTTTATCTGCAGGCCGACAGATACACATGTAGTAGCGGTTATCAATCTGAAATTGTTGACTTTGGTAACTTCAAATACGATTTAAAAGAAAATTACATTTTCTCGAATGTCCAAGTTCATAAACCATTAAAATCCTCAGTTGTTTAGTCTACAGAATCATGTTCCGTATAGTAAACATTTTGTTGAGCAATTAAGATTGGACTCATTACACATTATCTCAGACTTAATATTAAGCAACAGTTGATCAAAGACAAAATTTGTTATTAGGAGTACAAATGTAATGTTAGTATAATGCGAACTCAAAGTTTGTACTTAATTTGTAAATGAGGAAAGAAAAATACACGTTAAAAATAAAAAAAACTGGGACTAATCCGAAACGCATCTTAGAATGATGGTGCCCCTAGTCGACACGCACTGCTCTAAAGCCTCTGAGCTCTACCGCTTTATGCACGCCTAGTACTTTTGCTTTCTACATCACTTTGAAATAGAGATTTATGTGGCGATGTTATTATGAGAGAACGTTTTTTATTCTCTCCACTTTAAAAAGTGATTGTTCTTGGAGATATCGAACCATTAATGTTATTGCTTGCGTATAGATTTATTTTTAAGTGCAAAATAATTAAGACTAGTTTAAGATTCATATGATTTTGGTTTTTCGTCCAGAACATGACAACTTTAAACGATAAACAATCCTTATTTATTAATTTTAAACCTAGCATATAATGCTAACTTGTGATTCCTCTCTACATTTGAAATAGTTAACACGTAGAGTGCTACCGACTCCTGAGTTCATATTTATGTTGAAATTCTTGTAGCACTGAACGTGTTAAGACTCCTTGCTAGTTCAGTAGTAGACATAATGCATCCCTGACAACAGTCAATTACTGTCGACGTTTATAAGTAGGTCGTTGTACGGCTTCATGGGATGTAGTCCACGCGTAACAGCGCGTATGTACTGCGCAGTCGCGACGCGTGCTTGCCACTTACCAAATGCCCTGTTTAAGTACCGCAGTACATTTCTATATTGCAATGTTTGACAATGATCATAAACTTAAAAAGGTTATTTTCTCCTGATGTACGTCGTCGATGTCCTAGGTTATTCTATTTCTATAAATTTTTCAGTAAAGTTGTATTTTTTTTAAATGAAAACATAAATGTTATAAAAAAAACATTTTTAGTGGCACGAATGTGTTTAAACAAGGTACCTATAATATACCTATGTGTTGTATCTTCCATTACCTTTGATCACTGTAAGCCTAACATTAAATTAATCACAGCAAGTGAACCCTTCAAGTTGCCGAGGCCTAACGATATCTGTATCAAATAGCTTCGCCGCTGGATTATATCTCGAGCGCTCCCAGGAGGAGCAACTTTAGACTGACTAAATTGAGGTCTAAACGGACCGTTTGCTGTAATTCGATTGAGTTTAACTACACAACTGCTGACACTTTGATTTCTATATACGAATTTAAACAATTGTTCAAATTGGAATTGCAAAAAAATACACTGAAAAATTTGAATATCTAATCATTTTGTACATTTGAAAGCGATGAAAATATAGATAATAATGAATTACACCATCAAACATGTTGTTTTATAGTGTCTAGAAGGCAAAAGCATGAGTTAAAATTTTCTAATTCGAGGCACTTAGTCACAGGCTTGTGTTCAAAGGCAATATTTGTAATATAATAACAGGTTGTAAAGCATCGCAAACGAGCGCTGGAGCGTGTGCCGCTAATTCTTTTAGCAGCCGGAGGAGGCGCAGTTTGCGAGCCCTTGTGAGCGGACCCGGCGAGCTCTGCGGGCGTCGGACAAAGGGCGGGCCGTGCGGTGCGGCGCCACCAAGCCGCATTCAGGGCTGCTGCGATAAAATTATATCTTCAAATATATTTGTTTAGGATCGCTTTAAACGAAAGGTTCTCGGAAATATTATATATTTCACCTTTTACCAAGTAAATGTGTGTAGATCATTTTATCAACATTTACTTACATATTAGTTTATTTATTAACTCGCTTGGGAGGCAAGCAAAGTAACTAATGCTAATACGCTTCTAGTGCTAGCGAAGGTTATGGTGAGTCAATAAGAACATAGCTTTCTTTGTTAAGTGTATGTAAAAAATAATTCATCACAGTCTAGAAGAAGAATTATTCAATGCGGTTTTAATACATTTTCTATCTATATTTATTTAAAAATGCTTATATGTCTATTTTATATTCGACCTTGATCCGCATCTGTATCTTCGCAGTGTCAGCCCTACGCCGAAACCTAATAAAACCGGTTATGGGCCCTACGTGACGCGTGCTCGGGTAATGAGTTTTGGGTGAAAGCGTGCGTAGAGACGAGCCTGGCTCATATCGAGAACTAGTCTGTTTTGCCGCGCGACTCCCACGGCTATCGATCAATCATTCGCGAACGTGAAAGTTCAGTTCAAGGGCGAAAGGTGCTACCAAAACGTTATTTATGTACACTATTGGATTAGAAAGCATCACGTATAAACGATATATAAAATGCCTAAACATGTACGAGACAGGCTCTGACATATTCAAAACCAAAGTAACGAAAAAACTGTAATGTAGAAGAAAGAATTTTAGGATCTCCTCTAAAAAGGGCGCTTAAAATTGTTTTAAAATGGTGAAAACCCTAAAGCAACTGCAAAAAACCATGCATATTTACCTATATATTCTTCAATTTTTAAATGTGATGAAATAGTTTATCACGCAAACATGGGACATGAATGTCATTCTTGTTATCATAAAATATGTAGACCTAATTACTTAATGATATAAATTAATTATCGTTCAATTCTTATCGTAATCTTTCAATGTAATATCAATGTTAGGGTCATGGCAATATCGCAATTTAGTACAATAACCGTATTTGTTGGAATCAATATGTTTATTGCGAATTTCATTGTTTCATTTACACCCATATATTACACTATGATATGGAAAAGAAAACGCGATGGATAACAAGTAAACGAGTTAGTATACCACCAGGGCTTATGTAGCATATATAATAATTAGGTTAATCGATAGCATGACACGATTAGTTCTCCCGCACATCACTGTTCGGCGAGCGACGACCTCGCACTACGCCGTGCGTGGAGCCGCCCAATGAAACTAATGTGTATTTTAATTTGGCTCATTAGAGTGAAAACAAGCGAGCATAAAACGCTCCAATGATTTAGTGCGGCCGCTGCGGGAGCGCTGGAACTCGCTTCTATAATTCGCTCGACCTAAATGTTTCAATTATATCGGAATGGCGACGTCCCCCGCGCGGGTCACTTATGGTTTTACGACGCGTCGCTTAATATATGTCATCATAGTAATTGTCTTGCCTCGTGCTGAAGCTAGTTTCTGTCGATTGATACTTGTAACTCTACTCAATGGATTTTAAATTCAAGAAAGACTTTTTTTGTCACTATTCCTACCTCCTCTCTTTGGAATTAGAATTTTGACAGTCATAGTATGCGATCAGATGGTCAGATAATGCCTTTCAAATGACATTTCAATAGCTTAGTTGTAACACGTCAAACAATGCTTCAAATGTTTTAACTGGAATAGGAATAGTCTATGATACAAAAATCAGTTGCATGAAGTTACTAAAATTTAAATCGTTACGTAAATTATAAGATAAGTAATAAATTGCACAACTAAATATTAAATGTAACCAGCGAGTTTATCCTAATCTCGGCGAGGCGAGGCGACGCGTGGTAATGGATGACGCGGCGATATTTTCTTTGGCCACGCATAAAAGGGTGATTTATCTTCAATCCATCGCAAGGGCAGCGACTGGCGACCAAACACTCCCAACATACATTCCAATTGCCTTTTGTTCTTTTTTACACTCTATGCTCATATCTACGTTGTGTGCTTTTTCCGATTGTTCCTTTTTTAATCTTGTACAATATTTGTGAGAATTAATAGGAAAGATAGCATATAAATATAAATGTGCCTTTGGTTTATATGTAGTTTTAGACAACTTATTTAATTGATACTGTCGCTTTAAACTCAGAGCAACACTTCTCGCCAGGACTCTCGATGCGCGCCAATCTATCCATACTTCTAGTGACATTGACAGCTGTCAGCTAGGGACGTGACGTATATGCCGATAATCTAGAGTTGCGCCAATTCTATAGCACGGTACTAATTTTGTTCCTAACAGTAGGTAACTAAATTGAAAAGTAAGATCATCATCATCGGCCTTTATCTGCTGGCTGTTGAAAGTAACATGATTCTGTAAGAGATTTCGCACTACAAGTTAATCTCACATAAACAAATCACAAATTGTGATTATTAATGTGTCATTAAACACAACAATGAAGTCTATTATTGACTTTAATTACTTTAAACAACTAATAGTTACTCATTTTAAACTAAACACAATTACCGTGTTTTGGTGAACTTTTTAATTAACATGCGCAGCTGATGTGTTTACTTTAAAATGTTAAGAGGCACTTGAAAAGGCCTCCGTCAGCAACCACATTGACATTCCTAACATTCCTCCGACACGGCCGTCCCTCTCTGATCTATTTTACACTCGGTCATGCTGAGCACTCGTTTAGAATCCAACGACATTCTTGAAGACTTATTAACCGATTTGATTCGCTATGTTTTGTAAAAATAACTGAAAAGTTTCTTAAAACAGTGTATCAAAATAAGTTTTAGTGTTACCTTTAATTTGTTTGCAATATCTATAGTGTCTTTTTAATTTTAAATATAGGGTGATCATAAATTTTATGTCGTATTACATAGTGAGGGTGGGGTAAATGGAGACGTTCCATTTTGCATACGACCCTAGGTTTTGCATTCCAGTCAATTAGCGGCGACGTGTCCGCGAGCGGCGAGCGCCCTCTGCCGGCCGCGGTGATTGCACTTTGATTGCGAGCTGTCAACGCCACTGCGGCGCGGTGACGGCGCGGCGTAGGCAGCGTAGCGCAGACCATGTGCTCTTTGATTGCAGTCATCGATGCACTCACCTCAATTTAGGGTATCAAGTGACTGAACAAATAGGACGGTTCCCGCTTTATTCAACTTTATTTAAGCAATCTCACTATAAAAAAAATAATCTTTTTGACTTCTCAGTATCGTACTTGTCATTTTTGTTTTTATAAACCGAAGTCCGTTATATTGTTATATAATCACAACTTAAAACACGCATTTTTAGTTTCTTTATTTCAAAGAAAGGAATATTAAGTTTATGATGCACACCACAAAATAGTACAGTGCAGAGATTCCTTTAAAGCTATCACTAAGCAGAAGAAATCCGAACAACTTTGTGAATTCCACTTAGAGTGATTCTCAGAAAGCGAGCAAAAGAAAAAAGTTAAATAAATTATTACCTAATCCACGTAACACGGGAACGGCGTTTCGAAACTCTCCCCTCGCCTTGGGGAAGTTGGACAGAGTTCGTCTCTCAGGCTCACAGCGTGGCAAGTTTTTGTAAAGTGCGGTAATACTTGTGATGTCATGTTACTCAATCTCACCCTTACCGTAACACTTACCTAATGCTAATTTCTTAAGAAAAGTACACACATTCAGCTAAAACTTTTTACTTTTTCTACTAAGCACATTTTTAATGTTTGCTTTTCTAATGGGCATATCATAATGTATGATAATTGAGCAATAAAAAACTATAATAAAAATTAACGTCTCGGAAACGAAATGTCGTTAAATATTGAAGCCCTCCCTTGCGACATAACATTCATTTGTTACAACACGAATGTGACAAGGACAGCATTATTCGTTGTTTCGTGTGTAATAATGTATCGTTTTTAGAATAAGTTGAGGTAACTTTTGTTTACATGCATTTAAAATATTCGGATGTGTCGAAACTATTTCATGGCTCTAATTGGTTGATAATTAATTAGGAGCAGTAAAATCACCGGCAAAGTTTTTATACATCACAAAACAATTAACGTATGTTCTAAAGTAATAGACAGTTTATAATTTCCTGTTTAAAATGTTTTGTTTTGACAGATGGCAAACTAGCATCGATATCCCATGACATTTAAACAAACTCTATTTTTCTTTTACAAATGTTGATACGTTTAATTGCTTTGGAATTTTAAACTTTAAGTCCTTAGTGTTAATGACATGGGTCAGTGTATAGACACTTTTAACCGTAGTGTGATTCTGATGTGCATATGAGCCGCCCTGTTGCTAGTGTCCGGCCTATTTTTACTTTTACGAGTTTAGTCCCCTTTCCCCTCCCCTTCCTCTCGCTTCCCAGGCCCTTCATCCCCGTCTCTGCGATGTGACGATAATCACGTACACAATATTATATCGTTTGTGTAGTAAGAAGTGTTTTTCTTTTCGTATGATTGATTTTATTTTTACTAGAGATGGTTCACGATGTACATATTTACGAATTAGTTGTAAAATTATTTATTAGAGGATAGTCACCGTGAGGATTTTAGTAAATAAACAATAACCCCAAAAAGCAGGGTATCTTTCAAATACACCTCCCCCTCCATCGACGCTAAGAGGAGGCGTAAAATTATTTACCTTTTAATACATAATGTCAACATTTATTGCGATTGATTTATTGCAAATCATTGTGATTCGGATAATATTTACGTCCCCATATTAAGCTGAATGCGTCTGAAGCATAACGATAAAAATGTCTGTATGTTTTTAAATAAATATGTCAAATGCGTGAGAATAAAGAACAAAGGTGTTGACTTAAGGTGAAAATTCGTGTTTACAATTGTGGTAAAAGTTTTTGCACGTGGCGGCATCGCCAGTTTGTAGAGCGAGCGCTGAATAATTCACGAATATATCAGTGCGGCTCAACGCGACGATAATTTGTACCAACGAGCCGACATCGCTGTGATATGTTTATTTCAATTTTACGACTCCCATACTTTGGTAATTTATGTCACAACACTGAAGTTTTTTTGCTTGTACTCAGTTTGTATTGTGACAATTATGTTCAGAAATCAACGAAATTGTGTATCATGTTATTTTTATTTTAACTGTATTTACTTTTAAATTTCTAAACGAACTGGATTAATCTCTAGTGGTCCATTTATCTATTGCTATATAAAGTGGCCAGCGTTATCTGAGCAAGCCACTCTCATTTCAGTAGCTAGGGTGTAACAATAAACGGACAGAGCGAGCCCCCCGCAAACGTAGTGTGTAATCGTAATGGACAATTATTTCGGCGCGGCGCTCCCACGCGTGGCGCGTGCGGCGTGCTGCAGCCTACGGAGCGGACGAAGACGCGTGTGTCAGCCGCAAGTTAGAAGTGACAGCGGTTGTGGAACAACTAAAATTAATTACCATCGTATTTTAAATTCAACGCGATCAGGATGTAATGAAACATCTTACTTTTAGGAATATAAGTAAGATCACATATAATGTAATTAAAACTCTTCTCGTTTATTTTTATATATGCCTCGATCTAAATCTTTGAAATAAAAGCACGTATTTCCCCGCTTGTGTTTCTAACTTGTACCAGAGTGGCAGGTCGATATGGCCATGTGTGCAGAGCGGGCTCCGCGGGAGAGCCCGCGTCGACTATTTTCATTTATCACTCTGCCGAGGAGTTTCAACTTTTTGTGCGCACTAGTATCGATTTAATTTAATATTGTTATCATCGCCGAGTACAGCCATCTCGTCCTCGCCTCGCCTTTTTACATCATTATGTTAAAATGTGTAGCGTGCCGTGTTATTGACCCATACAAATGTTATGCACTCGGTTATGTAATGTTTAACTATTACATTTTCAACGGTTTATAGTACTAGAATTGTTAAAATAAACTGCATAAAATTCCTTTTTCATATAAAATAGTAAAAATCACGAATAAACTAAACAGTAATTTAATGGAATTACCGTCAAATTGAATCTTTCCAGCGATCAGATAGTAAAGCGGAAATTATCACTTCCTTATCGTAACCGCTTTTTATGCCCTTTTTCCGTTTAACATTAAAATGTATGTTTTATAAAAGATAATAGGTTATTTTTTTTGCTTTTGCGAAATCTTGAAGCGGTACTGTAAATTCGACGATTTCTTGCGAAATTCAACCAAAAATTTTGAAACGAGAAACATATATTCCATGTATATAACTGTGAAAAATTTATTATTACTCGCACAATATCTCATACTTGTAAATAATCTGGAGTTACTTTACAAAGGAGCTTCAATGAATCGTGGATATTGTAAAAGATCCGTCAAATCAATGTGAGTTTATTGATCGGGGGCCGGGTAGTGAATCTAATAAGTTTTTTGTCGGACGTGATACGAATGAGGTGAAACGTGTTTGAAATAGACAGGGGATTAGGCACCCCTCACATCTCGCGGGGGTTGCGACGCATCGCGGCCACTCCTTTGACACCGTTTTGTTTGTGATCGCCTATATGCATTTTGTATTTTTATATCTCTATTTATTTTCTGCTAATCACACAGTTTATATTGGGTGTTCACCAATTTACATTCTATGTAAAAATATGTTCATATGGTAAAATCCATTCATTCACGTTCAAGATATTATTGGGGTTGTAATGTGTTGGTCTACGTAGAAATGAATACATATTGACAAAATGTGCGAAAGTATTTGTACTTTGTGCGTGCTAGGTGTACACCTTCGCGGATCCATTTCACTCGGGTCGATTTCTATCTGTTATTATTGTAAAAAATCTTTGCGTCGGCGGCGTGCTGTGGAGAGTGAAGTGGGGGAGGAGCAGAGAGAGAGAGCAAACAGCACCAGATACCAGCTGCAGGCCCGAGCTTTGTTCCTCTACCTGAACGGAACGGCAACGTCGCCCTCGCGCGATACACCTTCACACGGACTCGCCCAAATATAAAACTAAGATTTATGACGTTACTTCGTTTAAGTTCATTAAATCTTTTTTCTTTATTTATATCAATAAATTCAAAAATGTAAAATTCTATTGTATGATTACGTAGAAAGTATATTCTTAAATGATACAGACCCAAAAGTTAATAGGGCAGTTTAAAATAAGTTTTATTTGTATTGTCAACGCGACTTCCAACCCCCCAACTACGAGTATAAGTGTTTGCGTTTTAATTACGTGATAATTACCCCCACGACAACGCAGTCATGACCCCGCGAGCTGTTGGCCACAGTGGGGGATAGAAACTGCAACAACGTCACAACACGACAACTAAACAAAATATTCTGCGCGTTTCCGTAGGGTGGTATTATTTTTGTGGTGGCATGTGAAATGTTTAAAATATTTCATAACCTTCTCATCCTCTGAAATCCCTTTTTGAAGTTCTTTGATTATGTACTTAAAAATTTAATTCTCTTTAATTACTTGTTTCATATTTTTATTCATTTACGAAGAGAGTTACGAATGATAAGCCGATTAACTAAAGAAAATATTATTAACTTAAATCTTAAAGAAAATCTTTAACAGTTTAATAAGATTTTCCTTATCAAAGTAATGTAACATTATAAATTAAAGGAAAATAATAATAACTATATTTAACAAAGGGTATGTCAAGGCAAGTTTTATCTCATCCTAGTTATATCAGTGAACTGATTACTAGTACGACAGGACCTCGCGGATTGCCGGACACGTTGTTTCCTCGCGAACTGGCCGCGGCCGCGCGCCCACGCCACGCCTCGGCCGCTTCCTGCGACCTCCACACACTACACAGCTAGAGATATAGTCGGCTCGAGGACGACTGTGTCGCAAATAGAAGCCAGTCAATAAAGGGTATTTCGACATTGATTAATAGTCATGTTGATTAAATGTAATGGCTATCAATTTTAGTATGAAAAATTTGTGAAAATAATTTTGTATTTACTCTATTTTTCAAGTAGTATTTATTTACTCTCCTTGTTGTATACTTATACTTTAAAAAAATAATTGATAATATTTTAATAGTGATTCGTGTGTGATGAGCCTTAGATGTAAATGACAACCATTTAGCGTGGTCGGTGTAGACTACGCAAAAAATAGGAAACTCGTATCATGCTTGTTCATTACATAACTATGTATTTTTATGAACGTAAAAATATTCGTGTTAATAAACCCGTCTGTCTTCGCGTTTCAAGGTCTCGCTGACAGTGATAACGACTTGATGTAATCTGCGAATATATCTGCAGTCGCAAACTCTGTTTAAAAAAATCGCATTATGAAGTAAAAACCTTATTTGCGCATTCGGTTACTCTTTTAAATAAAGCAAAACCCTCTTTATTTCGTTTTTTTTTTTTAATTTTTTACCCTATTGTATAGTATTTCTCACGATCTTATACGTTCGTGTATAGTTTTTATAGCAATATGCATTGAAGATAGTGATGAATGGTTTTGTAAATCTGTTACCAATCTATGTGGGAAAACTTTTTATGAGTTGTGTTTGCTGATTTTAGCGCGAAAGAGGTTTAGCAGAAGTAAAAAATGTTACTATAACGATCCTATACCACCGAATGCAGTCGACGGTAAAGAACCCAACGCAATGATCTGGCTATAGCTCAGTTTGACAGTTAATGGCGTTTTTTTTTGTATATTTCAAGCGGGAATACAACTTTAGTATATGTGGTGTACGAAATTAATTTCTTTCATATATTTGCTAGCACTTGGCAACAGTCCGTGGATCGTAGTAATAAAATACGTGTGAATGGTCCAGTCATCGTTTACGCATGCGTATTTTTATCAGCACGCACGATGTTACGCGATAACAAGCCAGATTAACAATCAGCGAGGCGTACAGCGTACGAGTGTGACGCCAAACGCCGATAAAGCAATTTGTTATCCTTTTAGTTTTGCTAAATGATATATAAAAAACTATATTATAATTATACGTGGGACTGTCTCCCACGTATAATGGACGACAATGTATAAAATATAAATTCAAATATGATAATTCTATTCACGCTTCTTTGAAAATCCTGATTTGAGACCTAGCCTAAAAAAATGTTATTGAGATGTTTGTCTTAATGTTAACTTTTTATGGTACTAAAATAGTGTCTTTTTATGTCAATTTGGCCTGGTTAGAGTTATATAAAAATTTCCCACGTAGTTTTTACTATTATAAGTATCATGTTATTAATTTAATAGAAATTATTTAATTTTAGCTCCTAAGAAATAAATTATTCGTTTTATTGTTTACGTCACAAATCGTAACCAGTACGTCTTATATGTCCAATTCAGATGCTAAACAAATAAATTAGTATTACATCGTTAACTTCAGATACTATGTATTAAAAATGTCCATTTGTTCACAGGTACGTTTTAGCTTCGCTAATCCATGAGCGAAGCGCTCGCTTGCAACCAATCTCACCTCCGCATACCTCCGTACTCCTCCGTACTCCTCCGTTCACTTGGCACATCTCTACTACCCATCGCGTGGTGAGTGCACCGACTTGTTTATTACTCCAGTCACCGTTGTCTTAGGACAACCAACGGAAAGGAACATAAACATGAATTATATTTTCATGTTATAGAATAGAGTAAGTGATAGCAATTAATATTTTTATAAAGAATACTACTTATGAGATTAGAACGAGAAAATCACAACTTTTTTTACATATGCATATTTAAACGAGTTCGAAATACATTTTATATTAATTATATAATCGTTTAATCATCTAGATTTTCGGGTTTTAAATATAACCGGTGTAAAATGCCTCTATTTTTGTATTGATATGCTTTAAAGCCAGTTATTAGTGACCAGTATTTTTTTCTTGAGTAATCATAACATATAACATCATAGAGCTAATGTGTCATATTCCGCACAGACAATGTTGGAATGTGATAATGTTTTACAAACTACAACCGCTTTGCCTGTACCCAACATACTTATAATTGTATAGTATTATATTATCTGTGCTTATACTACGAACTAAAAGTTTTTTTGCAAGTTTCTATATACAGAATGCAATATATCTTATATTTTTTTTACTTAACAAAGTTACCTTGCATTAGTTGGTTTTTAATTTCTAGTTAAATTCATGTGACGTGCCATTATCAATTTTTAACGGGTTTTGTCGTGTATACACATCATAATTTCACTTCTTCCTCTACTAGCTAAGCTCTTGTGACGTGATTAAAGCGTACAAGCGGGTAAAATATTCCCGTGTGCATGCATTATTTATTATTCATAGTCAGTACAATTATATCACGCCTAGCGGAAGACCCTACGACGCACACTCGCTTCCAGCGTACCATTAGCACAATCCATAGACTTAACAATTTACAGAATATACTTTTAAAAAATATTTTAATAGCATCCCCTGAGTTTATAAACTGCTTTTGAATAGACTTACTCGATGAGGATTTTTTAAGTTATAATGGTGTAGGGATTATAAATTATCGTTTGAAATATTATTAATATTAACTGACTTGTGATTTATCTAATAGATACATGTGTAATACTTATACAAGTTTTTAAATATCTACAATGTAAATCTGTCATGTCTAAACATTGCTAGCACTAGGCAATTCATTCCCCGAACTATATAGAAGGTAGGTCGGTTGGCACCGGTCGTGGAGATCAAAGGTGCAATGAACGTGCCCGCACAGGCATTACGTTACAAGAAAGCATCCTTATCCGTATCCTGCTTACACCTCACAACTTGAACAGATATGCCTGAACTTGGATATACTATTATATGCTATTTGAATGACGTATACAATTAGTAGATTTGCACAAAAAGAATTCGTATGAACAATGCCATTGTGTGTTACATGTTATCCCTTAGCAACTACCTGCATACAATTAAAGTATACATCGCTTAAAGATTTTTCATCATTTTATAAAAATATTATAAAAAACTTAATGTCGAGTAAATTATTTCAAACTATTGCAGCTTCACGCTTAATTTTGATCCTCCATTCTGCTTCCGTTATAGTGTTCTTGTTTAATATTTCAAGATTATGTAACGAAATTTTACCAACTCAGTGATTTCGTAAAATCGGATCCAAGTTTAATATGAAATGCCTTTTAAACGAAAAAAACTTGTAAATGTTTGCACAACTGTGTTTTCTTTATGAAAACATAAAGGGTAGAACATAGAGATGCAAAAAAGCTTCAAAGGCTTGTAAAACATTTCCACCGTTAGATCGTAGCGGCTGCCGAGTCCCGGCACTACCCCGCGGCTTTGATAATGGATCTGTCAATATGCAACCCAACACCGACCGAATTGAA
Source organism: Papilio polytes (assembly GCF_000836215.1). Lineage (NCBI taxonomy): Eukaryota > Metazoa > Arthropoda > Insecta > Lepidoptera > Papilionidae > Papilio > Papilio polytes. The sequence continues at coordinate 1,179,961 of NW_013526471.1, forward strand.
TTACCGGACCCCAACGGCACACATTTTTGTATTTATAATTGGATATCCTGTAGAGGGCGCTTTTAATATCATTGACAAGTGATAACCTCGCTTCTAAAGTATGAAATTATAGTTCATCTTTATATTTACGGACTCTATAATTTAATGTATTCATTTACAAATTTGATTAAGTTTGTAAATTCTATTGTTGATCCTGATTTTTTTATTTTAAATATGTTAAGTTGTACTTTAAATGACTCAACATTTTGTGAAGCATTAAAGTTCTTTATAAATGTGTTTTTACCTCGTACACATAAAAATGTTCCGTTCTTTCCTAAAATCCGGCTCAAAGGACCAAAACGGTACTGAAACCGGATTCACCGCGCTCTAATCACCGCCTCTACATTTGAGCTGTACGGTACAGTTGTATATACGTTTGCGACTTATAAATAGGGCAGTGGATGAGAGAAGGCTTCCGGCCGGTCCCAGGCCGCTCTGGCGCGTTATCTCGCGGCTGCCGGCTCATGTGCATCGTAATTACACACTTTGCATATTCACTATGTATTCACCAGTCGAGTTTTACTGCTACGTTTTTATGAGCATGTTAAAGACTAATGAAACCTGCAAAAGCACCGCGCTTTTTGATCATGAGCAACTGTAAATGTAATAGCCGGCCATAGATAGGGACTTTTATGATAATGGCCATCTAGATCTTAGACATTTTTAATCTTTGCAGATTATGTCTACTTTTATTTCTAAATTGAGTCTTCGTTTTAGACTGTATCGTAGTGTATTTTGTAGTAAATTTGTGTATATCGTAATTCCTCTACTCAATTAATCTACTACCTTTCTCGTAGATGACAGCAATAGCACTTACTGTATTTATAAATTGACCGAAAATTTTAGTTCAAATAAAAATAAAATCATATTGAAGATTAATTAGCGCAAGCTCTTGGGTTGTGGCTGCGGGGCGCGACGCGGGGTGAAATGCATTAGGCTGAGAGTAAAAAGGAAGGTCACAAGCTCTCCCTTGGCTGTTTATCTTTTTTTGTGAGGATAAGGCGACGAGGTATGCGCCGTCTGTATATGCAGCCAGTGAGTCCGAACAATCTATTTTGTGAATTGATTTTTGACCGCACATGTTTTATTTTTAATTAAACTCTCTCTTACGATATTAAAAGCTTCATGGGAAATGATGTGAAGAACTTTAAATTGTAATTTCATTATAAGTGCTAGTGCTCGTATTGAGGAATAGTGTGTTTATAAAGGAAACATTAATTACGTTACAAAATTTTAATTGTATAGTAACAAGACTCATATGATGAAAACGGTCGTCCTATTCAAATATCTTTCGAGTGAGGAAGTCCCAAAAGATCTGCAACAATGGCCCGTCTGAAATAAAAGAGTCGCAGAAAAAGTTTTTACAAGCCCATAGATACGAAAGGAATAACAACTACTGCATTCTTTTGAAAACCTAGAACAATGCTGTGCTCAATATAGACTTTTTTTTTCATCAAATTCTACGTTTCGGCAGTATCAAGAATCCGACAGGGGTTCGTAAAAAACGACTTCTATGAACAGAATAGATTTTATGTTACAACTACTCGGCATGATATTTTTAACCAACTTTTAATTAATTTCATACTGAACTTTATTTTGAGTATTCTACATCCATATACGACTTCATAATATCTCCAGATATGTGAAAACAAGAGCCGATCATTTTTTTAATTAAATTTCTTACGTCTCTGCCACCTTTCATCTCTATCTATACCGTTGTAATAAGTGTCGTAATAGTAACGATACAGTATAGGTAGAGGATCACATTTCACGTTCACAACAATAACGGAGCATCGGCTTAATAGATAAGGCGTCGTCTCTTCCCAAAATACGAGTAGGGTCTGTTTGTAGCGCGCGGGGTCAATACGCGGTGAGCAGCCGTCGATTTATTGGTAAATTGTCGTGACTGGCTGTCACTTCCTGTTGCTGTCATGCTCTTTTTGACACTCAAAGTCACTAAGGTGTATCGATTTGTTAACTATTTTTCATTGTTAAGTATCATTAAAAATATATTACTCCATTGTAACCTTTAAATTATTAGGATAGTCCTATTTTAGTGAAATAAAATCCTAAGTGACACTCTGATTATTCTATATTTCAAAATGACAGACCAACCGAACCTCTCAGCATTAAACTAATATTTCAAAAGGATAGAGAAGGAAAGATAGATAAGAAAATAGCGGATGTTATACTAGTTTGTTGTTTTTATCCCATAAAATAAATACAACATTTATCAGTAGTCATTTATGTTATCGGCGATAAAAGCCTGCATGTCAAACTCGTTCATCGAACGTGGAAAAACATCGGCGTTTCATTACAGGCCTTCAGACTAGACCGATTAGTACATCTAGACTGAGACCGTATGTAAGCAATTAATTACCTAGATAAGCACTAGATGTCGATAAATTTTATAATCTAAAAGAAATGCGTCGGTGTTTATTTTAATTTTAATGTAGCTAGACTTTTATTTAAATGTCTGGATAATTAACTTTTATCGCAATTGTAGAATATTAAGCATTCCATTTGTAGTGACTGATAAATTTATTTACCACAAAACTAGAATGGTCAATATCGGCGAACTAACTTAAATCAGATATTCATTGATTTTACTTTTGGTCTTGTGTAGACATGACAAACTGTAGGTAGATTATTGTAACGGTACTCTTCAGTTTATTTAAATTCTTTAAACACCACTATTCCAATTGTTAGTAAGAGAAAACCTTCATTGCAGTGTAATATTTTCAAGAATAAAGGTTGTGTGCACGTTGGAACTGGATGGCTAATCTTTATGCAGCGGCGTGCAGAGCATTGCACGACGGCGTCGTCCAACGGTACCATTTTAATTAGACGTGAAAAGTGTTGTCGATGTAACAGTCAGCGCCGCGCCGTGTGTGACGCCGACCTTACTGCGTTCTGTGTGGTCCCAGCTCTATGTACAATTTTTTATACTAACTACGTTAAATTGGGTTTAATTTAATATTTAATCGTTTTAAGTGGTTTTAATTACTTAATAATAAGAATACAATTTTTATATTGTAAAGATACACCCCAAAAATACGTATCGTGTAATGTCTAAAGAATAATGTTTTCATTTTGCCTATGGTAGGTTTTTTGCTATGACAACTTATAAATGAGTTATGGCTGTTTCATTCAACAATACAATAAATGCGATGAAAAGCATTTTACCTGATCCGTTCCTTTATACATTTATTCCCTTTACAAGCTGGGGAGCTTGTAAAATATGCATAGATCCATATGGAGGAGGCGGAATAAGCCCGTTATGCAGTCAATATCGCAGAGAGATGGCTTTCTAATCGCGCCCGAGTACCCTTGCACATAAATATTTCAATTCCGTGGAAAAATGTTCGCGAAGTTCGAGTCAAGCGCGATTTAGTAGGTCACCGTCCCATCTTAAGGCCACCCCTCGCGCCTCCACCCCGCTGTCCCCCTCATAAGACGCCGCGGGGTAGTTCCTACCCTCTCGAACTCTGACTGCAGCCCTTGGCGCCCGACATCAAAGCGACGAATTTTGTTATTACTTTACGCGCGAAAAGAGCCGAAAAACATCCATCTGAACGGTAATCCTTGGCCTTTTCTATGCCTATTAAAATATTCTTCACCCCTAGTTACCCTAGTAACAAATGACTGCTACTGCGCTTGATGTTAATAGTTACTGTCATATAATCTTCCTATTGCTTAACTTAAAAACATAATTTCGAAATGCATGTCATGTGTTAGTCATAATTATATACTGAAAAGTGTAAATTTACTTTACACACAATATTTAACTAGGCGTGTACTGAGAATCTAGCATTACGTGGCTGTAGCAGTTTGCCTCCGTTAATACTTTAATTTTAATTTTAGTTCATCAAGTTGGTCTGATGGTGCAAATTAAATGATGATGATTTAGTTGTTTAAAAATGTGGAGTCACTGAACCTTCGTAAAGTCGTAGTAAATCAATGCTAATGTTGCCGAATTCGCTTAGTGTGTGAGGCGTTCGAGAAGGGCGAGGAAGGACACACCGGCCGTCAACCTTGCGGTTCTTACGATAAGGCGCGATCACCTAACAGTCATATATGGTAGCTTACAGCTTGTTTATCGTGCAAGGAACTTTATTTCCGATGAAATGATATTTGATGCTTATTCCGCAATTAGGTTATGAACTTGTTTTAACATAATTAAGTTTTACGATCTAAATATAATTACTTTCTGTAAGATATTTGGCATTAAGTGGGAAGCGAATTTATTTCTTTGACTATCACATATTGTAATATCTTATGACTCGCACACACCTGACATGACCGCGTCAACCGATCTCTTTGTCCGACGTGTTTACATGTAACGAACAAAGCCCCTCTCCACTTGCGTAACATGCTCTCACACATTACTTTCAATAGAATTAAACAGTTCAGTTTTTAAAACTATTCCTCGTTTATACGATGAAATTAAAATATTTAACGATACCTAGTAATCTCTTTGCAAAGCACCTGCGTAAATTATGAACATTACATCAAGAGTGATCAATTAATATCATGACCAATGTTGAATGTAAGTTAACGAAAATAAGTGTTAACGAAACCAAATAAATGGTCGTTCTCACGGAGGCGGACACTGGAACTCACTTAGGGTCCAAAGTGGCAGCGTATGATAAACGATGTGATCCAGCGGCAACGAGTTACCATTGCTCTTGGCTGTAGGCTCGGAGGAAATATGACGCCATCAGAATTCGAATAAAACGACAACAAATACTATGTATCATTTTTGTTATTCTATCAACTATTGCTAATAAGGACTTTTACTTTTTACTAAAATGATTTTTTAATTTTGACGTATTTTCGACTTGTTGGTGTGAATGCTCTTTAATAAAAGAAGGTGAAACGATAAAAATTATTGTTTTGTAGTCGTAGTAGAATAATTAAAACAAAAATAACAAAGAAGGATAATGACATTTAAATTGATTTTATAAACAATGCAGCGGTCAATAACATTTTAATTTTAATGCAAAATTACAATACACTTATTTAAGAATTATAATAATACAATAAATACGTATAATTAACAACTTTAATAAATGTTTTATATGAGAAAAAGAGGTACCTAAAAACAAAGGAAAACAGTAAATGTAGAGCTATATGTGTACAATAACCTTTGCACTGGGTAATGACGTAACGTAGGATGTACGAA